>NC_057759.1:384924-388523 GCF_004010195.1 Chiloscyllium plagiosum
CCACTGCAGCGGACAGCTGGAACTGACAACCGGAAGCGGCAGATTCAAACCACTACAAATGCAGGAGGAAAGATCACAGAAACGCTTCACAGGAGGCTCCCAAGCACTGAGGATGTCACCTAGACAGGGGACGAAACGTCTGCAACACAAATTCCCAGCTCGGCGAACAGAACCACAGCTACGAGCACCCGAGCTACAAATCTTCTCACAGACTTTGAACTGTGTGTTTAACACAAAGTGCATTTGTTTCATTGTCATCCGGAATAGTCATCCCTTTAACTGAGCTGGTGTTCATTAACTTCAGTAGAAACCTGCCACAGTGGACATCATTCAGTTATCAATTACAAAAATAATTAAGTTCTTTGACATAGCTCCATATCAGGTGGGACTTGAAACAAAATGTTCTGGCTGAGACTATGAAGCAGGGAGATGTTCACAGTAAAAACCAGGCACTGTCATTTCTCATGAATACGCTGGTGTTTCAGCAGCTTGGATTTCACAATGAATCTCTTCCCACAGTCAGTACAGCCTCTAACTTCAGAGAAATCGCCGGTGTTTTCACAGGTTGGATTTATGAGACAATCCTTTCCTGTTGTGTGAGCAGGTGAATGATCTCTCCCCAGTGTGGATCTGCTGGTGTTTAATGAGGTTGGACGACGGCTTGAACCCACACCCACAGTGAGAGTTCATGAAGGGTCTCTCGTCACAGTGAGGATTTTGTTGGGATATCAGTGCCCCAGAGTTTTTAAAGCACCTCCTACATTCGGAGCATTTCAAAGGTCTGTTTTCTTTGTGAACTTGCTGGGGTTTCAGCAAGGTGGATGATCGAGTGAATCCTTTCCCAGACAGGGCAGATGATCTGCTGAAGACTTGTCCACATGTACAACACACGTACGGTTTCTCCCCCACTGTGAATGGTGCTTTTTTAATGCAAAACCCAATGATATTCAGATGACAATAAATTCGGCAGCTTAGTCAGATTGGGAAGTGATGCCTGGTTTTAAGTCTCCTCATTGCAAATCATCTTCTTCCAATACCCTGTGAAATTCATTGAAAACAAAAGGCAAATCAAGTGAGAACCCAGAAAAGGATGTTTAAAACCATCAGATGCAACTCAACCCAGCAAGCCTGCTGTCACCATTCAGTGAGATCAGAGCTGATCCAATAATCTTCAGCTCGATTTTCCTGCCTTATGCCCCCACCCTTGAATTCCTTACTAATTGAAAATCTATTTATCTCAGCCTTGGACACACTGAGCAGCACAGCCTTTACAGGCCACTGCAGTATTCAGTACCCCAAGAGAAGGAATTCCTCTACATCTGTTTTTAATAGGTGATTCCTTACTCTGAGATTATGTCCTCAAGTCCTCAACTCTCAAATAAGTAGTAATAATCTCCCAGAATCTACAATGTCAAGCTCCTCAGAATCTTTCCATAAGGTCTTGTCTCATTCTTCTGAACTTCAATGAGCACAGAAGCAGTCTGCTCAAACTCATCTCCTGAGAAATTCCTCCCATATCCAGATCAATGTCCTGAACACTCTATGGTCTGCCTTTCCCAAAACAAGGGACAAAAGCTATTGACAGGATTCCAAATGTGATCTCACTCGTGTCTTGTACAGTTTTAGCAAAACTTCCATTTTTCTCCCCATTCCCTTTAAATAAAAGCCAACTTGACTATTTTCCTTCCTGAATACCCACTGAACCTGGATGCTAGTTTTTCATCTTTCAAGCAGAAGGACCCACAATTCTGTGCTGCAGTTTTCCCCTTGTTAAATAATATTCACCTCTCCTCGTCTTCCTGCCAAAATGCATATATTTTCCCACATTATATGCCACAGCTCTGGAAGGACTAGAATGAGAGGAGCTTTATCAATCATACCTTGAACACAACCGCCCAAACCAGCCACTTCCACCACCATGAAGGACCGGGGAGCATGTGTATGTGACCAGCACTCTCTTGGAGATCCCTCCAACTCGCACAACGTCCCAACATCCAGTGCTGGATGAATAGAAATTGCCTCCAACTTAATCAAGAACTTGGGAGCAGAGTCTGTTCGAGAGAGATGTGAGGAATGACTTCAATATGAAAAGGGTGGAAAAGGTTGTTAGTTTTCAGTCTGAGACGGATAAACTTTTGTTCAACAAAGGTATTCAGGGATATGGGCCAAAGGCTGAACTCCATGCAGCAGCCATGAGTTAATTCAATAGTGGAACACCTGAAGGGCCTACTTCTGATCCTTTGTTCACTAAAAGCTGCTGGCTTCAGTCCCTGTACAAAACTTCCAAACTCCCAAACTATATCACCCCCTCAGGTAACTATCTGGACCAGGCTCTTCCCAACATTAAGGGACTATTGCACTTGGAGATTAGCTTTGAACCACAGACCCACATCCTCACCGTGACATTCTATTTCCATTTCAGTAACATGGCCTGACTCCAACACAGTTTCAGCTCCAGGTGCTGATAATCTCATCCAGTCCTTTGCAACCTCGAGACTGAATGACCCTAACACACTTCTGATCCACCTCCCACTTTCAACCTCCCTGTAATCTTGAGTTCATCCAACACCCCGCTGCCCATGTACTCGCTCACACTGGGTTTTGTTCCCCTCACCCTGAGCTCACTGACATGAAGAGGTCGCAAGTTGAGGAAAAGCAACATTTTAACAAATTTCTCATCCTTTTTTTCAAATCCTTCTATGATAGTGATCATTTCCATCTCTAATCTCTGCCAGCCACGCAATCTTTCAAGATATCTGCACTTACTTAATTTTGGCTTCTTGAGCATGGTCAATTAATCTCCCCGACAACAGTGGATGTTCTTTCAGCATGAAATGTTTAAAAATCAAGTTAAGCACCAAGTCATTGAAATGGAGGGGCCAGACTAGGCGAGGTGTTGTAACTGCATGATGTCAGAGCTGTTGGACCCAATAGTGGTTCATAGCTACTACAACCATAACAAATGTTGGTTGAGGGATTCCAGCTCAGATTGTTGAGCTGAAGTCTGAGCTCCGAACACTTCCACACACCAGGGAGGGATCGGAGTTACCTGGATGCTCTGTTTCAGGAGGCATTAGATTAACTACCTCAAATCGATCAGTGGTCAGGGACAGAAGGGTGTGACTATACTGAGGCAGGCAGAAGGAAGCAGAGGGTAGTGCTAAATGAGCCTCAGCCCATCAGCTTGTCGAACAGGTTTGAGATTCTTGCTCCCTTTGTGGATGAGAGTGGGGTCTGTAGGGAGAATGAGCAAACTGACCACAGCACTGTGGGAGAGGGAGCGATTCTAGAGGAAGGAGAAAAGTGAAATGCAAGTGTAATTGGAAACAGTGTAGTCAGGGGAATAGAGACTCTTCCCTGTTGCCAGAATCGAGAGTCCCGAAGGCAGATTTGCCTGCCTGGTGCCTGGCTTCACAATAGTCATCTGGGCTGCAGAGGAACGATCCAGTGGTCGATATAGACAGAAGGAGGGAAGAAGGTCTGCTGAAGGGATAAATTAAAAAACAGAATAAAAAATCTCTAGATTACTACTCGAGCCACAACGTCAGCAAGATTATAACAGTAAGATATGTGGGGCTGAACGACTGGTGTAGGAGAAA
>NC_057759.1:388808-390431 GCF_004010195.1 Chiloscyllium plagiosum
AGGACTGGTAACTAATTATCCAAGCTATCGAAAAGGCAATGGGCAGAGTCAGAGGGGTTGCCTTGTTAGCAAGAAATAAAATTAAATTGACAGCAAGAAGCGAAATAGAGTCAGAAGGTGTAGAATCCATAGTGTAGAGATCAAGACCCTCAAAGGGAAAAAGACCCCGAAGGAACTTGTGTACAAGCCATTAGCCATTGTCAGGATGTGGGGGAGAAAATACATCAGGAGACTATAAAAAACATGTAAGGAACTGTTGCAATAATCATTGGGGACTTCAATATGCAGGTGGACTGGGAAAGACAGGTTGGTAGCGGTTCTCAAGCAAACGTGGAATTATCGGAGAAATGTTTTGTTTGGAGCAGTTTGTGGAAGTGCACACTCAGGAACAGGCGATTCTGGAGTTAGTAAGGTGTAACGAGGGAGACTTGATTAGGGAGCTCAAAGTGAAGGAACTCCTAGGAGGCAGTGGCCATAACAGAATAGAGTTCACCCTGCAGCTTGAGAGGGAGAAGATTGAATCAGAGGTAACGGGATGACAATTGGGTAAAGGTAACTAAAAAGACATGTGGGTGGAGCTGGACAGAATTGACTGGAAAGGAGAGCCGACCAGCGAAGACAGTGGAGCAGCAATGGCAGGAGTTTCTGGGTTAATTCAGGAGACATTGCAGAAATTCATCCCAAGGAAGAAGAAAAACACTAAGGGGAGGATGAGACAACCCTGGTTGACAGGAGAAGTCCGGGAGAGCATAAAGGCAACACAAGCAGCATATAATGTGGTAAAGATTAGTGGAAGCCAGAAGATTGGGAAGTCTTTAAAAAACAGAAATAACTTTAAGAAAAGGTGGGTACGGGGAAAGAGGTGAAATATGAGAGTAAGCGCGCTACTAATACAGAAGAGGACTGCAGGCAATTTTCTTGGATATCTAAGCGGTTACGAAGAGACAAGAGTGGACATTGGACAGCTTGAAAACAATGCTGGAAAAGTAGTAATGGGGAACCACGGCATGGCAGAGGATCTGAAGAGGTACTTTCCATCAGTTTTTAACAGTGGAAGACACCAGCAACCGACCAGAACTTCAAGGGGATCTTGGGGACAGAAGTGAGTGCATTGGCCATTGGTAAGGGGAAGACGCTAAGCCGAAGGCGGATAAATCACCAAGACCGGATGGACTACACTCCAGATAACTGAAGGAGACAGCAGAGTAGATTGGAGAGGCATTAGTGATGATCTTTCAGAAAGCACTGGAATCAGGCAGGGTCCCAGATGACTGGAAAATGGCTAATGCAACACGTGTTTAAGAAAGGGAGGCAGAGGCTGGAAACTATAGGCTACGTAGCTAGAATGTCGTCATTCCTAAGGTTTGAGAATCCCTTGTTTAGAATGAGGCTGCAGAGTACTTGAAAGTGCATGGTAAAATAGGGTAGAGTCAGCACGGCTTTGTTAAGGAAAGATCTTCCCTGATAAATCTGTTCAAATTCTTTGAGGAAGTTAGAAGCAAGTTAGACAACACAGAGCCAGTGGGTGTAATCGATTTGCATTTCCAGAAGGCCTTTGATAAGGTACCACACAGCAGGCTGCTAAACAAAGTAAAGGCAGAGAATTGGCTGCTTGGCAGAAGG
>NC_057759.1:390931-427324 GCF_004010195.1 Chiloscyllium plagiosum
TAAATACTGATGCAAGATCCTCGTTTAGTATCTCCCCCATCTCGTGCGGCTCCACACAAAGGCCATCTTGCTGATCTGTGAGGGGCTGAAAATGTGTTGCTGGAAAAGCACAGCAGGTCAGGCAGCATCCAAGGAGCAGGAGAATCGACGTTTCGGGCATGAGCCTTTCTTCCTGAAGAAGGGTTCATGCCCGAAACGTCGATTCTCCTGCTCCTTGGATGCTGCCTGACCTGCTGCACTTTTCCAGCAACACATTTTCAGCTGATCTCCAGCATTTGCAGTCCTCACTTTCTCCTAGAAGATCTTTGAGGGGGCCCTATTCTCTCCCTAGTTACCCTTTTGCCCTTGATGTATTTGTAAAAGCCCTTTGGATTCTCCTTAACTCTCTATTTGCCAAAGCTATCTCATGTCCCCTTTTTGCCCTTCTGATTTCTATCTTAAGTATACTCCTAATGCCTTTATACTCCCCAAAGGATTCACTCGATCTATCCTGTCTATGCCTGACATATGCTTCCTTCTTTTTCTTAAGCAAAATCTCAATTTCTTTAGTCATCCAGTATTCCCTGCACCTACCAGCCTTTCCTTTCACCCTAACAGGAATATACTTTCTCTGGACTCTCGTTATCTCATTTCTAAAGGCTTTCCATTTTCCAGCTGTCCCTTTACCTGTGAACATCTGCGCCCAGTCACCTTTTGAAAGTTCTTGCCTAATACCGTCAAAATTGGCCTTTCTCACTAGCGATGTTTAAACATGGCTGGGTTTTAGAGGGTTATCTTTTACCAGCATTTCTTATTTTTGAGATGGTGAAAACTGAGTACACCAAACTGCTCTCTGTTTTGGAGTCATCAATAATCAAGAAACAAGAAAGCAAAGTGAACCGAAAGGTTAGAGATCAGAATGTTAAACCAACAGCAAACAATACCTCAAACCGATAATTAAGGTCATAGCCTCAACCCAGCAGGAATATAAACCAAAGCTCTTGGCGATATATCAACCTTTCAAAGCAGTTCACAAACCAGGTGACTCAATAACATTGAATGTGTCTTTTGCATCAACATTCACTACAGAGTTTGTGCCCACCCTTCCAGAACAAGTTCACGTTGTAAATTACCCCAGGGTCTCTACCTTCCTATGTTTTTTGTTACTATTATTCGCTCATGGCACATGGGCATCCCCTGCTGGACCCAGCATTTATTGTTGTGGTTCTGTTCGCCGAGCTGGGAATTTGTGTTGCAGACGTTTCGTTCCCTGTCTAGGTGACATCCTCAGTGCTTGGGAGCCTCCTGTGAAGTGCTTCTGTGATGTTTCCTCCGGCATTTATAGTGGTTTGTATCTGCCGCTTCCAGTTGTCAGTTCCAGCTGTCTGCTGCAGTGGCCGATATATTGGATCCAGGTCGATGTGCTTGTTGATAGAATCTGTGGATGAGTGCCATGCCTCTAGGAATTCCCTGGTTGTTCTCTGTTTGGCTTGTCCTATAAAAGTAGTGTTGTCCCAGTCAAACTCATGTTGCCTGTCATCCACGTGTGTGGCTACTAAGGATAGCTGGTCGTGTCGTTTCGTGGCTAGTTTGGTGTTGATGGATACGGATCGTTAGCTATCTTCCTGTGTTTGTCCTATGTAGTGTTTTGTGCAGTCCTTGCATGGGATTTTGTACACTATATTGGTTTTGCTCATGCTGGGTATCGGACCCTTTGCCCTGGTGAGTTGTCATCTGAGAGTGGCTGTTGGTTTGTGTACTGTTATGAGTCCTAGTGGTCGTAGTAGTCTGGCTGTCAGTTCAGAAAAGTTCTTGATGTATGATAACGTGGCTAGTCCTTTGGGTTGTGGCATGTCCTCATTCCGTTGTCTTTCCCTTAGGCAACTGTTGATGAAATTGTAGGGGTATCCATTTTTGGCGAATACATTGTAGAGGTGTTCTTCTTCCTCTTTTTGCAGCCCTGGTGTACTGCAGTGTGTTGTGGCCCTTTTGAACAGTGTCTTGATGCAACTTCTTTTGTGTGTGTTGGGGTGGTTGCTTTCGTAGTTCAGGACTTGGTCTGTGTGTGTGGCTTTCCTGTATACCTTTGTGGTGAATTCGCCGTTCGGTGTTCTCTGTACCATCACGTCTAGGAAAGGGAGTTGGTTTTCCTTTTCTTTCTCTCTAGTGAATCTGATTCCTGTGAGTGTGGCGTTGATGATCCGGTGTGTGTTCTCTATTTTATGTTTTTAATGATTACAAAGGTGTCATCTACATATCTTACTCAGAGTTTGGGTTGAATTTGTGGGAAGACTGTTTGTTCTAATCTTTGCATTACAGCTTCTGCTATGAGTCCAGAGATGCATGAGCCCATGGGTGTGCCATTGATTTGTTCATATATTTGGTTGTTGAATGTGAAGTGTGATGTGAGGCACAGGTCCAGTAGTTTGAGTATGCAGTCTTTGTTGATAGGTTCCCAGTCTTGTTGTCTGTTCTGTATGTCCAGCAGGTTGGCTACTGTTTCTCTGGCTAGGGTTTTGTTGATAGAGGTGAACAATGCCGTTACGTCGAATGAGACCATAGTTTCTTCCTTGTCTATATATATATTTCTGATGATGTCCAAGAATTCCTGTGTTGATTGTATAGATTGTCTGGATCCGCTGATCAGGTGTTTCAGTTTCTGCTGTAGTTCTTTAGCCAGTTTGTGTGATGGTGTCCCTGGTAGTGATACTATGGGTCTGAGTGGGATGTCTGGTTTGTGTACTTTAGGTAGACCATATAATCTGTGGGTGGTGTTGCTTTCAGGATTCATTCTCTGTAGGTCAAACCTGGTTATCTGTCCATTTTTTTGTAGGTTCCTCAATGTTGTTTATCCTATTGGTAAGCTGTGGGGTGGGGTCAAACCCTCTCTTTTGGTCGGTGTTGGTATCTGCAAGTAGTCGTTGCGCTTTCTGGATGTACTCTGCTTTGTCCAGGATGACGGTCATTCTGCCTTTGCCTGCTGGTAGTATGATTATGTTCTTATCGTTTCTTAGTGTTTTTAGTGCTTCCCTCTCCTTGGTGTTGATGTGTGTTTGTCTTTTCCTTGTTATCAGGGGTACGAGACTTTGTCTCACTATGTTGTGTCTGAGACATAACAAACAAAGTATCGTCACACAATCACACAAACTGGCTAAACAACTACAACAGAAACCGAAACACCTAATCAGCTGATCCAGACACTCCATACAGTCAACACAGGATTTCTTGGACATCAGAAGTATACATATAGACAAGGAAGAAACTATGGTCTCATTCGATGTAATGGCATTGTTCACCTCTATCAACAAAACCCTAGCCAGAGAAACAGTAGCCAACCTGCTGGACATACAGAACAGACAACAAGACTGGGAACCTATCAACAAAGACTGCATACTCAAACTACTGGACAAAAGAAGTTGCATCAAGACACTGTTCAACAACTGATCCGTATCCATGAACACCAACTAGCCACGAAACGACACGACCAGCTATCCTTAGTAGCCACACACGCAGATGACAGGCAACATGAGTTTGCCTGGGACAACACTACTATTATAGGACAAGCCAAACAGAGAACAGCCAGGGAATTCCTGGAGGCATGGCACTCATCCACAGATTCCATCAACAAACACATCGACCTGGACCCAATATACCGTCCACTGCAGCGGACAGCTGGAACTGACAACCGAAGCGGCAGATACAAATCACTAAATGCCGGAGGAAACATCACAGAAGCGCTTCACAGGAGCCTCCCAAGCACCGAGGATGTCACCGACAGGGGACGAAACGTCTGCAACACAAATTCCCAGCTTGGTGAACAGAACCACAACGAGCACCCGAGCTTCAAATCTTCTCTACAAACTTTGAACACCTAGCATTTATTGCCCAACTCATCTCTAGTTGCCCCCTTGAGAAGGTAGGCATGAGCTGCTCTCTTGAACTGCTGCATTCCATGTTCTATAGATAGACACATATTGCCCTGAGGGAGGGAATTCCAGGATTTTGACACAATGACACTGAAGGAACAGTGTTATATTTCCACGTCAGGACACTGAGTGGCCGGAAGGGGAACTTGTAGAGGGTGGATGTTCCCACATATCTGCTGTACTTGTGCTTCTAGATGGAAGTGGTTGTGAGTTTTGAAGGTGCTGCCTGAGGATCTTTGGTGTACTTCTGCAGTACATCTTGTAGATGGTAAACACTGCTGCTACTGAGCATGGCTAGCACGGTGGTACAGTGGTTAGCATGCTGCCTCACAGCACCAGAGACCTAGGTTCAATTCCCACCTCAGGTGACTGACTGTGTGGAGTTTGCACGTTCTCCCTGTGTCTGCGTGGGTTTCCTCTGGGTGCTCCTGTTTCCTCCCACAGTCCAAAGATGTGCAGGTTAGGTAAATTGGCCATGCTAAATTGCTGGAATTGTTAGGTAAGGGGTAAATGTAGGGGTATGGGTGGGTTGCGCTTCGGCGGGTCGGTGTGGATTTGTTGGGCCGAAGGGCCTGTTTCCACACTGTAATGTAATCTAAAACGTAAATGTAAATTTCTAAGAAAGTGGATGCGGTTCCAACCAAGTGGAGCTGGTTTGTTCCGCGATGATGTCTAGCTTCGAGTGTTGTTGGAGCTGCAACTATTCAGGCAAGGGGGGAGCATTCCATCACCCTCCTGACTGGAGACTGAGATAGTTGGAATGGCTCTATCAGGGAAGATTCTAACCATATATATCCCTCCATGGAAAAAAGGAATGAAATCACGACGAATCAATATTGTTCTGTCTTCCTCAGATGGATCCCACGGCCTATGCCACAAATTCCAAACTGAGTCATACCCATCGCACACAGCCTACCTCAGATATACAGAAAGCCTTTGATTTTCTGCCATTTGTTAGATTAGATTAGATTACTTAGTGTGGAAACAGGCCCTTCGGCCCAGCAAGTCCACACCGCCCCGCCGAAGCGCAAACCACCCATACCCCAATATTTACCCCTTTACCTATTCACCTGGCCAATTCATCTGACCTGCACATCTTTGGACTGTGGGAGGAAACCGGAGCACCCGGAGGAAACCCACGCAGACACGGGGAGAATGTGCAAGGATCAAAAGGAAAGTTGTCTTACAGTAAACAGTCAGCTTCCAGGTGGCAAATACTATCTGTCCCTGCTGAGTTTCTCCAACAATTTCTGTGTTTCCTTTTATTTCTATCATTCATTGCCTGAAGAAAGCTAATTGAATGCTGGCCATTATAATTGAGAGATCTGGTGTACAAGGATGCAGAAGGGATGCTGCAGTTATACAAAACCCTGGTTCGACACCACTTGGAGCAGATCTGGGCACCACACCTGAGAAAGGATAGATTGGCCTGGTAAGGAGTACAGCGTGACTTTACAAAAATGATACCTGGACTTCAGGGGTTAAGTTATGAGGAGAGATTATACAAATTAAGCCTGTTCTGTCCAGAATTTACAGGATTCATGGATGATCTGATCAAAGAAAAGACAGGGTATGGAAATTGAAAGTGTTTCCACTGGTCGGAGATCCTAGAACTAGGGAGGGCATAGCCAGAGAATTAGGGACAGACTGTTCAGGAGAGATGCTAGGAAGTATGACTATTCACAAAAGCTGGGAGAGGTTTGGAACTCTTTTCCACAAACAGCAGGCATTGCTAGATCAGTTGTTAGTTTTAAGTCAGAGAGAGAAAGAGAGTGTTTTTGTTCAGCAAAGTTATTAAGGGGAATAGGGGCCAAAGGTAGGTCTATGGAGTCAGGTCACACATCAGCCATTGAATGGTGGAGCATGCTGAATGGGTTGAATGGTCTCCTCCTGCTCCTTTACATGAATATTCCACATTAATATATCATGGAACTCCCTGCAGTTACAAAGTGGCATTTCCACACACTGGAGCAATTAGTGATTTCAAATGGAAACTGAAAGTCCAGATATTTTATTTTCACACATTCCAGATCTCCACCATCCTCTGGGTGAAACAATCCTCAAATCCATCTCTAAACCTCTTACCCTTCAGTTTAAAAACTATGAAGGCAAATGTTCTAAACAGCTTCTCAAACACCCTGTCTACACGTGACACAACCTTCAAAGAATTATGCACCTGAAACCCTCGGGCTCTGCTCTACAACACTACCAATCTTACACTCTGCTATCAAGTTCCCCCTCACCCATCAACCTTCTGTGCTATAAAGGAAACAACCCAAACTACCCTCCCCAACACTTCCAGGAAGAGATTTGTTTTTGTGGATCTTTCCAATCAGCCGAATACCAGCATGAATACTGACTAGTACGTGACGGTGTAGGATCAGCAGCTCACAGATTCATACTCGCCATTCAATCGGCTTGACCCGATCTCTGCGTGTTTGAAATTTCTTGCAGGTCTGTCCTCACTCGGGCCCTCAGCTCGATTTCCCATCGTCCCCCCCCCGGAATGAAATAATTCCAGATCATCACCCAACCGAGTTCCAATCCCAATCGTGATAACAAGTTGCTGCTGTACGTGTATGAAAACTCCTGGCAACAAGGTCACTGAGCCAAGGTCCCACGGAACGACCTCCTGGAATTATCCAGAATGTGGTTGAGAACTTCTACGTTCATAGAATCATAAAGTTTTACTGTACGGAAGGAGGCCATTTGTGTCTGTACCAGCTCCTGAATGAGCTACCCAGGTAGTCCCACTCTCCAGCCCTATCTCTGTAGCCCTCTAACATCATCCCTTCCAAATTTATATCCAGCTCTCTTTTCTCTCTTGCCTGTGAAGGTAAGGTGTTACACATAAAGAAATAGCCAACAGATCAAAGGTGCATCTCCAACATGATCTAATATTCTCCATTCAATACTTGCTGTCACTGGAATTAATTTCTTTTCTGCCCTCTGCTTTGTGTTGGGTTAGCTCAGTTGGCTGGATGGCTGGTTTGAAATATAGAGTAACATCGACCGCGTGGGTTTGAATCTCTCACTGACTGAGGTTACCGTGAAGAACTGTCCTTCTCCATCTCTCCCCTTGTGTGAGGCATGGTAACCCTCAGATTAAACCACCACCTACCAGTTATCTCTCTCTCTCTCTCTCTGACACACCAGCTGAGGTCCACCAGTGTCTTTTATAACTTCAATACCACTTCCTTGTTCTCAGACTCTATGCCCTTATTAATAAAACCAAGAATGTTATGTGTTTTATTAACTGCTGTCTCCCTGTTATGCCGCCTTCACTGATCTGTGGACATATACCCCCAGCTCCAAACCTGCTCGAGTTTTTTTTAAACCCCCCTAAATGTATTGTCTTTCCATTTCTTTCAACCAACGCCCTTCACCAAATTTGTGTTGAATCACGTTTGTCTTTATTTTCGAATGTTCACAAATTCGATTACATGACATTACATTACAGTGTGGAAACAGGCCCTTCGGCCTAACAAGTCCACACCGACCCGCCGAAGCGCAACCCACCCATACCCCTACATTTACCCCTTACCTTACACTACGGGCAATTTAGCATGGCCAATTCACCTGACCTGCACATTTTTGGACTGTGGGAGGAATTGAACCTGAGGCAGGAATTGAACCCAGGTCTCAGGCGCTGTGAGGCAGCAGTGCTAACCACTGTGCCACCATGCCGCTCACCTTAATTAAAATCTATTATTTTGTTAAATAAAACTTAATTTTCTCCCTCCTAGCAGTTTTGCTCTTAACTAACAATATAACTCCAAAAGAACATCCAGGCTGGCATCAGGTCGAGTCCACTTGGCCCCTCAGGAATCTGCTCTGCTATTCCATACGATTGCAGCTGATCCCATCTCAGCCTTACCTTCACTTTCCTGCAAACACTCACTTTGACCCATCACTGATTAACAATCTGTCTGTCTCCTCCAATTTATGCAGTGGTGGTGGTGGTGTGCAGTGGTGGTGGGGAGTTGGACGGGGGGTGATGTTCCCACAGATGTACAACCCCCTCCTCATTTGAGAGAATTCATTGCTCCTTACCTCTGTTTTCACTCTGCCCAGCCCCTTATCATGAAATGATAACCTTTTATTCTAGATTCGCCCACATGAGCAAACATCCTCTCCGCAACCCCTTTGTCAATACCCCCTTTAGCATCTTATAACCTTCCGTTAGATCTCCTCTCTTCCAAACTCCAGAGAAACTGCTCAATCTCCCATCTAAGACAAACCCTTCATCTCTGGAAATGATTGGGTGAATCTCCTCTGAACTACCTCCAGTATAAACTGCATCTGTCCTCAAGTAAAGAGATCAAAATTGTACCAGTCTCTTTTCATAAGACTAAACTTTCATCTGGGCAATCAATTCAGTGATCTCCTTTGAACTCCCTCCAATTACATCCCTACTCAAGGAATGGGACCAAAAGTGTCTGCAGTATTCCGGATGTGGAAACCCCAATCCCTTGTACAGTTGTAGTAACAATTACCTACTTCCATAATAAATGTCTTCCTTGTGACCTGCTGTAGCCTTTGCACTGACATTTTGAACTTTCTCTCCCATTCAGATGATAAGTTGCCTTTTTCAATTCTTCCAACTGCAATGAATAACCTCACCACTAATGGGACTGGCCAACGCTCAGTTCAAAGTCTAACGGAAATTGAGAGAGTGTGTCCTCAATTTGAACTGTTGTGCTTTAGATTTGCAAATGAGTCAGACACAACGGTTCATTTGCTCCAATTTGTCTAACTGATGTAAAATTGCTGGGTTTGCACCTGAGTGATTTTCAGACCATTTGGACAGTGTTTGAACGTGTCTCTCTCTCTCACACACAGATGTACACATTCATACTCTCACTCAAACGCACTACACACACACACTCTCTCATACGCACACCCTCATACACTATGTGAGCAACATCAGTTTGAAACCTACATCGAGTGCAGACTGGAGAACGATCACCAGGGTTACCTGCTGGAATGTCTCACCCACCTTGTTTCCAATCCCGGAGTTTAATGGGAAGCAATGTGAGGAGAGAAAGGATCAGAAACAGTGGGACGATGAGTACTGCCATCTCAGTGCTGTGTGCCTGTGCTGGATTCAGAGATGGATTTCCTGTCAATAACATCATTCCTTCAGCAAACACCAACCCCAGTGTTTCCTGTTCCCTGTTGCCCTGACCCCCTGCCAACACTCGTGTCTGTAAAATTCTCTCCAAACCCTCACCATTACATTGACATCATTGTTTCTGTGCAGGCCTGTCTCATTAACAATATCCCACCAATCCAACAGAAATTATTCCATGCTAAACTCAAAAGATCGCTCTTCACCCACTTTCTCTAAATTGTCAACTAGAAATTACTGTCCTTCATTTTCACGGCCTGCATATATCGAGGCAAAACTTCCCTTGTCCTCCACCTGTCAGTGGCAACTGGGCCATTCACAGGGAAACATCAAAAATATCATCAGGAGGGGGCCATTTGGCCTCTCTAGTCTGCTCCACCCATTCGAAGGGATCATGGCTGATCACCCAACACAGTCCCCTCTCCCCGCACTCTCCCTTTAGCCCCTAAGAACTCAATCCAAATCCTTCCTGAACAACATCCAGTATTCTGGCCCTGACTGCTTTCTGTGACAGAGAATTCCACAGGCTCCCCACTCTCTGGGTGAAGACATTTCTCCCCAGCTCAGTCCCACTCTATTTCCTTTTGACCGTGACCCTCTAGTTCTGGACTCTCCGCCCAGTCACAGGGAACACCCTCCCTGCGTTTACTCTGTTTCATCCTTCAAATTTATAGGTTTCTATGAGATTTCCCCCTTAATTCTTCTAAACTCCAGTGAATATCATCCTAACCATTCCTGTCTCTCTCCATCTGTCAGTCCTGCCATCCCAGGAATCATTCTGGAAAACCTTCACTGCACTCCCTCCATAAGCACAATATCCCTCCTCAAATAAGGAAACCTCAAACTGCTCACACAGTTCACCAGGGTGTGGTCTCACAGTGTCCAATTGTAAAGAGACATCCCTGCACTTGGACTTGAATCCTCTCGCTATGAAGGCCTCCCTTATCTAAGAAAGGATATTACTCTCTCTCTCTCTCTCCCTTCCCCCCACAAATGCTGCCGACCTGCTGAGTTTCTGAAGTAATTTTTTTTAAGAGTGTTCCTGTCAAGACTTCAGCTGGACCCCAGTGAAGAACAAGCACAGATCAAAGATGAAGAATGAATTACCTAGCTCTGAGGTTGATGGAATTCGTGGTCACATTAAATATCGTTCCAAACCCTGGTGATCGCAACAAGGTATCAGCCTTGGTGCTGGGACTGGAAGGATTCAATGGCCAGCTCTCTCCTGTCTGAGCTAAAGTTGTAATTCCCGCTGGCATTGTTTAAGGCTTACCTTTGAAGGTACCATTGAAAGCACGGTCCTGTACCTCGACACAATACACACTCGAACAAGACGATTCCCAATCAGAACCTCCATTTTATTGACTCTGGGGGTGAAGAAAATGTCAGGAACTGGAAGAAAACAAGACAAAGAGGAAATAAAAGATTGGATGTTGAAATTGTCTTTCTTTTTGCAGATGTTATCTTCTATGACAAGATAATAACCGACAAAGGAGAAATAAAACAACTGAGATTTCACATCATTGCAAAGTTTTCATCTGTTATAAAATCTACACTTCAAAAGATTTGTGTTAACTATGGATGGTCAAATCCAACCTTTGCCCTCTTGATGTTTAATGGTATTACTGTCACTGTCCCCAACCCCTGCTGTATCAAATCCTAGGGGTTACATTACTAACCCCATACCCCACAGTATCAACATCCTGGGAGTTACTGTCACTGTCCCCACCCCCAAACCACATTCAACATCCTGGGAGTTACCGTCACTGTCCCAACCCCCACCCCACTGTCAATCCTGGGGGTTAATCACAGGTCCCCCCACACCCACACTGTCAACATTCTGGGAGTTACCGTCAATGTCCCCACACCCACCTCCTGTCAACATCCTGGGGTTACCGTCACTGTCCCCATCCCGCACCCCCCCAATTTGAACATCTTCCATGCCAGTTAAAAGCAACCATCTCTCTGTTTTCAAATACCAGACTCCCAGTTGTAAGGTCATAGAACCGAAACAGGCCCTTTGACCCAACTCGTCCATGCTTACGAAGTCTCCAAACAGAACTAGCTGCATTTGCTTGTGTTTGACCCATATCCGTCAAAATCTTTCCTATCCATGCATCTTTCCAAATGTCTCTTAGAGGTTGTTATTGTATCCTCTTCTACCACTTCCTCTGGCAGCTCATTCCAAAAAACACACCACCCTCTGTGTGATAAAGTTACCCCTCAGGTTGCTTTAAAATCTTTCCCCTCTCACCTTAAACCACTGTCTTCTAGTTTTGGACTCCCCGTCCTGGGGAAAAGACCTTGACTATTCACCTTATCCAAGCCCCTATTTCTGCAACAATATACATATGAAACATCAAAGACCACTTAACGTGAGTCTAGCCTTGGATTGCAAGTGCACATCTAAATCGTTTTTCAATGTGATGAGGATTTCTGCCTGTGAGAAACAAAAGCTCACTCACTTTAATAATTTCAGTCCGAGACTAATTTCTGAATCAGCCATTTATTTGTACACCTATAGATGGGTGCTTTGTCTAATTACCTGGTAAGGTAATGACAAAATGCACACTATATCCAAAAAACCCTCGCTATTTATACCATATGTTTTCCTTATTCCATTGTCTGTTCCCTGCTTCGCTTACGTCACAGATTTCCTTAAGACTTATCCCACAACTTCTGTTTATCCTGTTTTGTCCGTGACAAACTCTTATCTCTGACTCCCATAAGGGTGTTTGACGTCAGTCTACTGTAGGTTATTGATTAGGCATATCTTTTCTTCTATCAGCATCTATTTCCATCCAGAGGCCACTTTGACCTCTTTGATTAGGGTTTGTTCCTGTGTCCCCGTGTAAGGGGGAAACAGATGCTTTCCTGTTTGCCCATATATCCACCATTGTTCTGTATTCATGTCTCATGCTTTCTTTTTGCTGAATATGTATTTTCTCATTCCTATTCTGTATCAGAATTTATACTTGCAGAAATAACATTAATTCATTTATATCCCACATGCCTCTCGCACCCTTACAGACAGTGAGTTCCAGACCTCCATCACCCTTTCAGTGAAAATGTTTTCCCTCACATCCCCCTTGAAACCCCCAACCCTTACTTTAAATCCATGCCCCTCCCCCAGTCATTGATCCTTCCTATCTACACCCCTCATTATTTTATACATCTCAATCATGTCCCCACACTCTCAATCTGCTCTAAGGAAAACAACCCCAGTCTGTCCAATCTCTCTCCATCACAAACTCTCCAGCCCCCAAGACAATAACCTGGTAAGTCTCTCTCTGCATGCTTCCCCAAGTGCTATCACATTGCTCCGATAATGTTGATTTGTATAGAGTTGCTTAAAAACTCACTGAAATGGCGATAAATTTGCTGTTCAGGAGAGACCCTGCCTGCTGGTTAGAAACAGCACAGTGCTAATTGCCGTCTTGACGTTTGCTGATGTTGATGGTTGTGTGTACGGTTCTGCAGTGGTTGGAGTATTCCCAGTTGGCGATAAATTTGCAGTTCAGGAGAGACCCTGCCTGCTGGTTAGAAACAGCACAGTGCTAATTGCCCTCTTGACCGTTTGCTGATGTTGATGATTGTGTGTACGGTTCTGCAGTGGTTGGAGTATTCCCAGTAAATCTCCTCACTATCCTTACAGAAAATATATTCAACTGGGGTCGAAACGACTGGTTTAAGGAGGTGCTGTCTCCCTCCACTACCTCATTTCCAGTGTGGACACTCAGCTCTTGGACTGACACAGGGATGCCTGTGATTAAACCAAACTGTTAGGCACTTTTCTAAGGCAGGAGTTGCTGTTTTCAACAACAAACAGTACTCCCACAGTCAGAGAGAGTTAGAGTCAGAGAGAGGCAGGGAGAAACAGAGACATAGACACACACACAGGCATATAGAGTTACATAGAAACATAGTCAGAGTCAGAAAGAGGCACAAGATCACAGCGTCATCGAGATTAATCGACATAAAGTAAGTCATAGACAGTCCAACAGAGAGAGATAGAGACCTCGCAGTATGTACAATATACCTCACCGGGGGGAGGATCTCTCCTGTCCCCCTCCACCCCCCAATAACCACCATCCTGACCCTCGGGAACGGGACATGTTGACACAGTCCGCTCTCCCTCGGCGCTTTTCCTTCCCGCGTGGCCCCGGCGCCATTTTAGCTTCAGGCCCCGCGCGAGATGGCGGTTAACGGCCGCCTCGTGCCCCAAGTGACCGTTAGCAGCTGCTTCAGGGGAAAGGCTCTTTAAAGGGACAACCCTTTCAGGAGAGAGAAACAACAGGGCCGGCTCTGGAACTCGCCAAACTCAATAATGTAAGAAATGGGAAAGTGTTGTTTTCGCAGATATAGCAAAAAGGTAGTGATAATAAGCTTAAGTATAGTGCTGATAAATCAAATGCTTCTAAGAAAAACAAGCGTGTGCGTGCAGAAAAGGGGAACAACGGAAAACCGTTAGTGGATAATTGGGTACTAACTTTAATGCATAATTATTCTAGCAAATAATTTTTTTCATCATGATAGTTTAAATAATTTAGTCTCAGCAAACTAGCTGAGATAGCTGAAATGCATAAACTAGGCAAGAAAGGACACATTGTTAAAATATTCAGGAATGGAATGTACCTATGAACAATGGAAGATTTTACAAGCAAACAGATAAAATGAAAGGAACATCAAGATCCAAGTTTAGCAAAATCTCCCTTATGTCAGCACTTACAGAGGGAAGGGTCGCCAACTTGGAAAAGGGGGGAATAATAAGAGCGGATTGCAAGTTATTCAGAGAATAAAGTTGATTGGGTAATGTAGGAGTCAGAAGAGGCGACCTCACGCAGCTCAAAAGTATAACTGTGTTTGAATGCTCATTGCTCATTTGCTTCTGCATTTGATGCCCTTGCAAGATCGTAGAATAAATTGTCTTGTTTCCAGTTTTGGTGGTCTCGTCTAATTTTATTAAATTTATTTCTAACAGATTTGCTGCCAGTCACCTGGATATATCCGGGTATCTGGGCGACTGGGGTAGGCAGCAGTAGTTGCTGCCAGGTGGATATATCTGGTTATTGCTGCGGGACGGGGCATGCTGAAACGACCAGGTACCTCTTGTGCACAGACCAAGGTAAGAAAATTGACCTTTAAGTATTGCCTTAGTGGTCGGGGATGTACGAGAAGTATGGGGAATTGGCAACACATAAAATAAAGTATTTAATTGGCTAGATTAATGTGATGAGTAAGGTGTCTACCTGATTCGACCACCGGTTGTTAAGAGGGGAAATCCCCCACGCGAAGGTCAGGAGCCTGAAGCGGATGTGGAAGAAGGTGACACCGGACCTCAGTAAGGTTAATTAAATTACATAAAGAAACGGCCGAGTATTAAAATAGGAAATAAGAATAGTTGTTTAAGCGTCGAAGGAGACGTGAGAGGGACGACCGAGGACCACATCCCACCGGACAGTCTTTTAGGAAAAATGTTAAGAGATTGGAAGTACAATCCTCTGATGCGAGGAAAGGATAAAAAACAAATGATAAAATGTCAATGAAAAACAGCCTTAGTCAGGAGGAATCAGATTATGCTTCGTGTCAGAAGGGCTCGTCGCTGAAGGGCTACTGAGGGTATATTTCGTAACTAACTTATAGCCAGACATCTAGAAAAAGATTCAAAAGCTAGTGGAGTCATTGCAGGAAGCTCAAAGTGTCTGTGTGATATGGTGCCTGTGTGTGTGTGAGAGAGAGAAAAGAAAAGCTGTACAGCTAACAGAAAGTTTAACCCTTTGTGATTCGGTTTGAATGCACATTTGTTTGTTGGTGATTGAATGTTTGTGCTTTGTTCCCTGGAGCTTCAGATCTGGGACTGTTTTGAATCTGATTTCTATTATGGAAATTTTAACATGATTTCTTTTAAGGTTAAGGATTTTACAGATTATGAAATAAAATGTTAACTCCTGCTCTTTTTACAGGTCATGACTGCCTTACTATCGGTTTCTAACTAGTCTCTTTTATCCTTACATAAAAGCGATTTATGGAGGACAGTTGAAGTCTCAGTTCAACACTAGATTGTAATAAATCAAAAAAAAATCCTATGGTTAAAATTGGTGACCTTGGATTCGGCCATTATTCATGCATTCGAATTTTTTTTTTAACTTGAATAGACAAATCCTTTTTAAGGCAGCTCTGGTTATTTCACGACCTATAGCATTGTAATTGAGCAATGACTGGTCAGGACTACTTAAGAAAACTAATTTTGGATTTAAATCAGGGGACTAAAACCAGGTAATTATAATGGATTTAAAGTTGGGAACTGTATGCATTTTACATTTTAAATATTAAACACTGAATAAATGAATTTATAATATATAAATATATATTTACAAGTAAGATTCCAAAATGTATAGTTAGGAATAGGCTTTAAAGTTAGACAAACCATAAATTGTATTTGAGATTACAGGGAGCAAGAAATATTGCATTATTTCTTTTTTTAAAAAAAAAATCAAGGTCTAAACAAAACATTGGGTGATGAGGAATGGCCATGAGGTGGCCCTAAAGCTGTTTAGTTGGTTAAATCGGCTCAGCAATTGATCTGGCAACGTAACATGAGAAGCAGAAACAGAAGGCAAAAATAATGATAGCCACGGTTGATGAGGTAATAAAGAAAAGGACACAACTAAAAGGAGAAGCCAACCGGAATGGTGGCGGGCAGCATGTTGAAAATAAGGGGAGGAGAAGGATTCGGGGAGGAGATGTTAAGGGGTCTGGTAGACAAGAACAAGGATCAAAGTGGAATTCCCCACAGGCAGGATGTTATTACTGTGGAAAGACAGGTCACTTTAAGAGAGAGTGTCTAGATCTGAAAAAGGAAGTAAAGGTAGTGCCGTTTATGAACCTCAATGAAAAATAGGGGTGTCAGGAGTTCCTGCCCCCGGGGAGAAGTCACAAGTGACTGGTAAACAAACAGAACTGCATGATTACAGTTGTTAAAATGTTTTAGTCACTTGTTGCGTTTCCACCCTGAATTATATAATATATATAATTAATAATTAATATTTATAATAAATCAATTGTGTTAGCCTGAATCAATATTAATTGGCAGGATTCCGTCATACATTCTCAGTGACCTGTCATATTGATTCATGGTTAATTTAAAACATGACTGCATTAATTCATTCCTGAAGAAGGGCTCATGCCCGAAACATCGGTTCTCCTGCTCCTTGGATGCTGCCTGACCTGCTGCGCTTTTCCAGCAACACATTTTCAGCTCTGATCTCCAGCATCTGCTGTCCTCACTTTCTCCTGCATTAATTCATTGTTAATTAAAGAATGAAAAGCTACGTTACTGGCCAGTGTGTGCAGGCAGTGGCAGCAACAGCCTTATTGGGAGACGAGAGTCGGAAACTTACTTTTTGGGGAGCCTTAATAGTCAGCACCCCACATCAGGTATGGACCATATTAAATCAGAAAGTAGGACGATGGCTCACAGACCGTAGGATCTTGAAATATGAGACAATCTTAATAGAGCAGAATGACCGTGTGTTAGTCACAGACAGTTGCTTGAATCCAGCTGCATTTCTGTGGTGGGGAGAGGGGGTGGCCCTTGGCAATCCAGAACATGACTTGATATTACTGAATATCAGACTAAAGTGCGAATGGACTTAAGAGACGTAACATTGCATGCGGGAGTCAGTTGTTTATCGACGGGTCCTCCCAGATGATTGAGGGTAAAAGGCACAATGGATATGCTGTAGTAGACGGAATAGAGGGAAGCGTTATCGAGGCTGAAAGACTGCCTAATGGCTGGTCAGCCCAAACTTGTGAACTCTATGCCCTAGAAAGAGCTCTCAGAACCTTAGAAAACAAAAACAAAGGAGTGGTATGTACAGACTCCAAATATGCTTTTGGAGTGGTATATACCTTTGGAAAAATTTGGCAAGAAAGAGGACCGATAAATAGCAGAGGAAAAGAACTAGTTCATGAGGAATTGATAAAACAAGTGCTGGAATCCCTGTTACTCCCGAGAGAAATAGCGATAGTTCATATAAACGGACATCAGAAGGGGAATGAACCGGAAGTAAGAGGAAATAGACTAGCTGATGAGATAGTTAAAGAAGCAACCCTGAATCCACAAGGAGCAGTGATATACTCCCTAATACCTACAATTCCAGATCTTCAGGGTGCCTCATTGTTTACTACAAAGGGGGAAAAGGGACTAAAAGATTTAGGAGCTGCAAAGACAGCAGATGGGCTCTAGTTGTCACCCGAGCTGGGAGGGACCATTCCTAACCCCCCTGACTACTGAGACAGCTATCCGGACTACTGAGACAGCTATCCGGACTGCTGAGAAGGGGTGGAGTCATCACACTCACATTAAAGGTCCTGTGAATGCCCCATTGGCGGAGTGGCACGCTCATCCTACAACCCTCTGAAAGTTAAGCTGAGAAAGAAGGAATGAACTGAGACAAAAGACTCTTTTAATGTTTGATGATATATATTGTTGTTGTTTGTAAGGGCTGCATGGACTCACCTCTCCCTGGCGCCTAAAAGATTAAGACAGATAGACAGGACGGTTGGCAGAGGTCAGAGATGGGCGGGTATTGGTATAGTACGGAGGCGGGAAAAATCACTTCACTTCACTATGCCAAACTTATGCTGAACAAAAGGGACTTTCTGACTGTTGGGTCTGTGCAGAGGTCCCACACCATGGCGAATCTGGGATGCCCACCTCGGTAATATCGCTCACCAAAAGAGAAGTGTACGATGTACAACAATTTGACTCTGGCTCAAATAATACAAAGTGGAGATCTGACGGGTGAATATAACATTTTTGGATAGTTCCCTCGACCAGCCCTGAAAACCCAGGGTGCTATCGATGGCCTTAGAGTTTCCCCACCGAAAGCAGCAGTAAATACCACCTGTTTCTGTAATCAGAATGATACCGCACCCTTCCAATTAGGAAAATCATCTTGTGTCTATACCAGCCAAGCCACTGCCATGACCATTCCCCGAATATTAAACGGAACATATTGGGTATGTGGCCTGAAGGCCTATCCATTTATTCCTGGGGAAAAATAGATTTGCATGACCGAATGTATAGGAATGCATGCATGTTATGATGTTGATGAAATACTGCCTCAAAGCCAGAAAGGCTGGAGTGGCTGCTGTTACCTCGCTTATATAGTTCCTCACCTCCGATTAGAAAAACATGAGCACTACCTGAGAAAGGAGGGGGGAATAAGACGTAAGGCCCGAGAGGTCCCTGAAGGAGATCGTCTATTGTGGACACTATTCCCAAACTACGGTGCTGCAAGAGCAGGGGTAGAAATACAGAAACTGGCGGCTGCCCTTGAGAAGTTAATTAATGAAACCGTTGACGTAATGGGAGAAACTCAGTCCCAAATATCGGCCATAACCACCGAAATGATTGCCACAAGACTAACAGCTTTACAGAATTGAATGGCTTTAGACTACCTCTTGGCCAAAAAAGGGGGAACCTGTGCTCTGATTGGTAAGGAATGCAGCACCGTCATCCTCGACACCTCTTCCACAGTGGAAGATAAGGCAGAAATAGTAAAGAAAAAGATAAAGAATATAAAAGAAATTGGGGATGAACTTCAAAAAGATGAGGGATGGGGATGGGCGACTGGGGACTGACTGGTTGGGGAAATTGGTTAGTTAATTTAGGCATTTATATATTACTGATGATAGTAGGTCTAATAATAGGATTTAATGTGTTAAAGTGGATAGTGAGTAAGTTGGTAATGTCTTTAAGAGGACAACAATCAATGTTGGGTGCACAAGGAAGATAGCGTAGCAGATTACTCCTAGAGTTTGAAAAAAGGCAGACTTAGGAGGGCAGAAATGGCAAGATTGTTAACCTCTGCACCTTAGGGTGAAAAGAGGGCAGAAAATAAAACTGCAAAAACAACAAATGGTAAAAAAAAAGAAATGGGGGAGTTGTAAGAAATGGGGAAGTGTGTTGTTTTCGCAGATATAGCAAAAAGGTAGTGATAATAAGCTTAAGTATAGTGCTGATAAATCAAATGCTTCTAAGAAAAACAAGCGTGTGCGTGCAGAAAAGGGGAACAACGGAAAACCGTTAGTGGATAATTGGGTACTAACTTTAATGCATAATTATTCTAGCAAATAATTTTTTTCATCATGATAGTTTAAATAATTTAGTCTCAGCAAACTAGCTGAGATAGCTGAAATGCATAAACTAGGCAAGAAAGGACACATTGTTAAAATATTCAGGAATGGAATGTACCTATGAACAATGGAAGATTTTACAAGCAAACAGATAAAATGAAAGGAACATCAAGATCCAAGTTTAGCAAAATCTCCCTTATGTCAGCACTTACAGAGGGAAGGGTCGCCAACTTGGAAAAGGGGGGAATAATAAGAGCGGATTGCAAGTTATTCAGAGAATAAAGTTGATTGGGTAATGTAGGAGTCAGAAGAGGCGACCTCACGCAGCTCAAAAGTATAACTGTGTACTAGTTTGAATGCTCATTGCTCATTTGCTTCTGCATTTGATGCCCTTGCAAGATCGTAGAATAAATTGTCTTGTTTCCAGTTTTGGTGGTCTTGTCTAATTTTATTAAATTTATTTCTAGCAATAATAATGACAAATACACACACAGAGAGGTGGGAGTGAACAAGAAATTGTGCGGCGGCACATCAAGACCAATGGCCACTCTCCCGAAGGACGGCTGCCCCGGACTCGAAACGTTGACTCCGCTTTCTCTCTGTCTGTCTCTGGACAGATGCTACCAGGCCTGAAGCACAAACAAGGTCCTCGGGGGTGAGTCCGAGTTCAGGATCCTGTTAAGGTTCGTTTGGCAGATGGATGACAGTGTGGGAGGGTATGCAATGGGATTAGAAGAATAGAGACAGAGACTGTTTCCTAAATGGGGAAAGGTTTCGGAAATCTGAAGCGCAAAGGGACTTGGGAGTCCGAGTTCGGGATTCTCTTCAGGTTAACAGGCAGGTTCAGTTAGCAGTTAGGAAGGCAAATGTAATGTTTGCATTCATTTCGGGAGGGTTAGAATACAAGAGCAGGGATGTACTGCTGAGGCTGTATAAGGCTCTGGTCTGACCACATTTGGATTATTGAGCGCAGTATTGGGCCCCATATCTAAGGAAGGATGTGCTGAACTTGCAGGGAGTTCAGAGGGCGTTTACAAGAAAAATCCCAGGGATGAAACACTTCTCATATGAGGAGAGGATGAGGGCTCTGGTTCTTAACTTGATGGAGTTCAGAAAGATGAGAGAGAACCTGATTGAAACTTACAGAATATTGAGAGGCCCATTCATGCATCTGCCTTGATACATCTTTATTGATGCTATCGTCTGGGGAGTGTTTCCGAACAAACAGCCCTATGGGGTGCAGGAAGACCGTTCCTTAAATGTGGCATTGCAGCTTGACACTGTGGTGAAGTAAGCGTTTGGCATGCTTGCCTTCACTGGTTAGAGCACTGATGACAGGGGTTGGGGCATCATGTTACAGCTGTACAGGATGTTGGTGAGGCCACTTTTAAAATACTGTGTACAGTCCTGGTCAACCTGCTGTAGAAAGGATGTCGTTAAGCTTGAAAGGTTATAGAAAAGATTTACAAAGATGTTATCAAGGTTGCAGGGTTTGAGTTATAAGCAGAAGCTTCATAAGCTGGGACCTTTTCTCCCCTGGAGCGTTAGAGGCTGAGGGGTGACCTTTATAGAGGTTATAAAATCACGAGGGGCACAGAAAAGGTAAATAGGTATAGTCTTTTCCCCAATGTAGGGGTGTCCCAAACTAGTGGGCATAGGTTTAAGGTGAGAGTGGAAAGATTAAAAAGGGACCTGAGAGACAAATTTATCACACACAGGGCAGTGATTATATGGAATGAGCTGCCAGAGGAAGTGGTAGAGGCAGGTACAATTACATGGAAGAGACGTTTGTAAAGGTACATGGATAAGAAAGGTTCAGAGAAGTATGCGTCCAATGCAGATAAATGGGGCGAGTTGAGTTTGGACAACCTTGTCAGCATGGGTGAGTTGGGCTGAAGGGCCTGTTTCCATGCTGCATGACTCTATGAAAATGGATGAGAATAACAAACTTTGCCTGAATGTACAGGAGGAGCTGTGAATATGTGGGGTCATTATACAGACCAATTTCTCTTATCAAAACACATGATTGGAACAAATCACAAACTGATCCTGACAAATGTTATTTCTCTGTCCTCTGAACAGGATGTGGCCATCTCTGTCAAGGTGGGAAGTGGATGCAATTCTGAAATGTCTTTGAACCAATCGACTTGCTCAGCCAGAAGGCAGTGAAGAGTTTGCAATGGTTAGGAATCACGTGCAGAGCAGAGCGGGTAAGGAGGTCAGATTTCACTCCTTTAAGGACCATCGCAGACAGGAACAGGAGAAGGCCATTCGGCCCCTCTAGCCTGCTCATCCATTCAATAGCATTGTGGCTGATGCACCATTCCTCATGCTCACTTTCCTGCATTTAACATGTAACCCTCAATTCCCTGACTGATCAAGAATCTCCTGCTCCTGTTTCCACACACAGCTCTCTGTGGCAAGGAGTTCCAACGACTCTCAACCCTCTGAAAGAAGAAACTCCTCCTCACCTCAGTCTTCAATTTTGAACCAGATGGTTGTTTGTTCCTGACAACAGTCATCATTAGAGTCTTAACTCCAGATCTGTTTTTGTTTAAAATCGCATTCCAAATCCACCATCTGCCAAAGCAAGATTCAAATTCACATCTGCAGGGCATACCCTGGGGAGCTGAAAATATAGGATTTTGCTTCCCCATTATTTCAGAAACGGAAAGTGAATTTCATCAAAATTGAGACCAGAACAAGTTGCTGCACACCACTGAGCTAAACATTGATGTCGACAGAATCCATACAGTGCGCAAAAGGACCATTCAGCCCATCCAGTCTGTCCTAAGCCAGTGAAGAGGATCCCACCCAGACCCCTACCCTACCCCTGTAACCCTGCATTCACCATGGCCAATCCCTCTAACCTGCACATCATAGAATCCTACGCATGGAAGCAGGCCTTTTGGCCTGTCAGGTCCATATATTGACCCTCTGAATAGCATCCGACCCAGACCTACCACCTCTCCAATCCCTGTATGCCTGCATTTCCCATGACTATGCCTCTTAGCGTGCATAACTCTCACACTATGGGCAACTTAGCAAGGCCAATCCATCTAAACTGCACATCTTTGGACTGTGGGAGGAAACCGGAGAACCTGGAGAAGACCCATGCAGAGAAAGGGAGAATGTGCAAACTCCCAATAAACAGTCACCCAGGGCTGGAATTGTTCCTGGGACCCTGGCGCTGTGAGGCAACAATGGTAACCACTGTGCCACCCAATGTTTTTGCCGCTGGCCATGCAGGGGTTGGTTAGCTCAGTTGATTCTATAGTAGGCTTACAATGTACAGTCACATTGACAGCTTGCGTTCAATTGCAGGTCTGGTAGAGATTGCTGTGAGTGATCATTCCCTGTGCTTTAGATGTGGTGTCCTTCAGGTTAAACCATAAAACAGTTGTTTGCCTTTTCTCCCCCACACCTCTTTCTCCCTCTCTCTAATGAGACAATGGTGACTTCACATTAATCACCTGCTAAAAACATAACTTTGCTGATTAAAAATTAACTGCCCTCTTTTTCACTGCAAAATAACTTGTACTTTTCCTCCCTGATGCACTATTGGAGTGAGCTGAAAATAAAAGAGAAGACACTTTACCAATGGTGCGTATCTAAATGAAGTGGGAGAGGGTGCACAGGGAGATTTACCAGCATATTGCCTTGGGGGCTGCAGAGTTTCAGTGATTGAGAGAGGTTGGACAGACTGGAGTTGTTGTTCTTACAGCAGAGTAGATTGAAGGAGAGGGATGTATAAAATGATGAGGGATGAAGATAGAGGAGGCAGGAAGAAACTTTCCCCGCTTAACGGAGGTGGGGAAGGGGTATAGAGTAAAGGTAAGGGCCAGGAGGTTTCAAGGGGATGTGAGGAAAATCTTGTTCACCCAGAAGGTGGTGTGCAATCTGTAAGTCACTGCCTGTGAGGGTGGAAGACGCAGAAACTCTCATTACATTGAAGGAGGATTTAAATGTGCACTCGTGACGCCAAGTGCTGGGGAAATGGGATTAGAGAATATCGAGATGGTTGTTTCTGACCAGCACAGACTCTGGCCTTTTTCTGGGATGCAGATTTCTCAAAAAATATGACTAACTCACCTTTGAGATGTGTAATCTACATCCAAGATACTATCTAGCATGATTTTGTACATTTCATGTTCAGAGATGAGGGGTTTGTCGTCGAAAGAGAGATTCAGCAGTTAAGGCCAATATTCTCTGGAGTTTAGAGGAATAAGGGAGATCCAACTGAGGGATACAGGCTGGTAAAGGAGATGGGATTGACAAAGGAGACAGAGAGGATGTTTCCTCAGGTGTGACAATTTAGAACGAGAGGGTTATTGCTTCAGGAGAAGGGAATGGAACAGATTGTAACGAGAGATGTTGAGAAATGTCTCCCCTCCAAGGCAGAGGGGGTGGGAATCTCTGGGAATTCACTTCCTAGTAGGTGGGGGCATGTCGGGATACTGAATAAATTGAAGGAGGGTCAGACAGATTGTTAATCAGTGAGGGGTTAAAGGGAGGGGGGCAGGAAACTGCAGTGAGGCTGGGATGAGATCAGCCGCAGCTGTATAGAATGGGGGAAGCAGGGTCCCGAGGGCTCCTCGCCTGTATGTTGTGTTGATTGTCCAGCTGCCTAAACACTTTTTAGTGTGGCTAGCTCATAGCACATGCTCAGAAAGCTCTGAATCTGAGGGCCTAAACTGTGTGATGCATCACAGTCCATTAGTCTCTTAGAAACCAAGACCATAAGATATAGCAGCCATTCGGCCCATCAAGTCTGCTCTGCCATTCCATCATGGCTGATATGTTTGTTAACCCTATTTTCCTGCCTTCTCTCTGTAATGGTTAATCCTCCTCTTGATCAAGAACCTATCTCTGTCTTAAAGACATAAATGACAGCCGTCTGCAATAATGAGTTCCACAGATTCCCCACTGTCTGGCTGAAGAAATTCCGCCTCATCTCAGTTGTAAAAGGAGTCCCCTTCATGCGGAGGCTGTGCCTTCGAGTCCCAGTCTCTCCTACTCGTGGAAACATCTTCTCCATGTCCACTCTATCCGGGCCTCTCAGTATTCTCCAAGTTTCAACCAGATTCTCCGTCACCCTTCTAAACACAATCGAGTCCAGAGTCCTGTTCCTCAACCTCTCCTCATATGACAAGCTCTTCATCCCTGGGATTTTTCTGGACTCCTTCCACGTTCAGCACATTCTTCCTTGGGATGCTCACAATGTTCCAAATATGGTCTGACCAGAGCCTGATACAGCCTCAGCAGTACATCCCTGCTCTTGTATTCTACACCTCTTGAAAGGAATGCTGACATTCCATTTGCTTAACTGCCAACTGAAACTGCCCATCAACCTGAAGAGAATCCTGAACCTGGACTCCCAAGTCCATTTGTGCTGTAGATTTTTGAACCTTTTCACCATTTAGAAAAGTCAACCCCTCTATTCTTCCTACTAAAGTACATAACTTCTCACGTTCCAATTTCTCAACATCTCCTGTTTCAATCTGTTCCATCTCCTTCTGCCATTTTGTGGCACACCTCTCCTAGCCAACTCTTTCTGCAGCCTCACCCCTTCCTCGATACTACCTGTCCTTCCAGCTATCTTTGTGCCATCAAAGAAACACTCAGTACAATGAAATGGCAATGCTCCTCATGTGAATGATGCTAGACCTAGAGTGAATGGCTCCTTGCCCCCAAAGACCAAGGCCAGAAGGGACCACTGTTGTACTGAGGCAATCAACAGATTGATGTCCCAGGGTCTAGAAAGTAGGTATCCCCTGAAAACAAGATGAAAGATAAAGCAATTAGCCATCAGTTCCCTCTTCCAATTCACACTGCCTTGTTGTTAATTTAGTTGAGAGAGATGGAACACCTCTATGATTTAGATGATTGCAAACACTATCGATGATTAATAAATTCAAATGTTAAAAAATTTGAAAAGCTTGGGCAGACCTTTGCTCCATGCTATAAGCAAGAGAAACACTAGCAATGTTTAAATGTGGCTGGGTTTCTGAGGGATAAGATAAAATCTTAACCAGAGAAAATCTCCACTTTCACTGAACCAGAAATGTTATAAAGTGTATATATATTATATTCTTTACCAGCCTTTCTTGGTTTGAGATGGTGAAAACTGAGTACATCAAACTGCTATCTGTTTTGGAGTCATCTATAATCAAAAAAACAATAAGCAAAGTGAACCAAATGATTTGAGATCAGAATATTAAAATAACAGCAAACAATGCCTCAAAATTAAATATGGAGTGATAATTAAGGTCACAGCCCCAACCCAACAATAACATAAACTGAAGCTCTTGGCGATATAGGAACATTTTCAAAGCAGTTCACGAACCAGGTGACTCAATAACATCGAATGTGTATTTTGCATCAACAAAGTTTGCACCTACCCTCCCAGAACAAGCTCACAGAGGGAAGGTGGAGGCCCTGGGGTAATTTACAATTTTTTTATTATTAATCACTCATGACACATGGGTAACACCCACTGGACCCTGCGTTTATTGCCCAACTCATCCCTGGTGGACTACTTGAGAAGGTAGGGATAAGCTGCTTTCTTGAACTGCTGCAGTCCATGTGCTGTGGATAGAAATGCATTGCCCTGAGGGAGGGAATTCCAGGATTTTAGCCCAATGACACTGAAGGAATAGTGTCATATTTCGAAGTCAGAACACTGCATGGCCCAAAGGGGAACTTGTAGAGGGTGGGTGTTCCCACGTATCTGCTGCACTTGTCCGTCGAAATGGAAGTGGTCATGGGTTTTGAAGGTGTTGCCTGAGGATCTCTGGTGTATTTTCACAGTACATCTTGGTATTGCTGCTAGTGAGCATTGGTAGTAGAGGGAGTGGATGCTTGTGGATGTGGTTCCCAGGAAGTGGGGACTGCTTTTTCCATCGATGATATTGAGCTTTTCAAATATTGTTGGAGCTGCAACCATCCAGACAAGTGGGGAGCATTCCATCACACTCCTGACTTGAGACTGAGATACTTGGAATGGCTCAATCAGGGAAGACTCTGACCATATATATCCCTCTCAGGGATAAAGGAATAAAATCATGAAGAATCAATATTGTTCTATTTTCTTCAGATCTATCCTACAAACTCCAGTATGAGTCACACCCATCACACACAGTCTCCCTCACATGTTCAAAGTTTGGGTGAAGATTTGTAGCTCGGGTGCTCGTTGTTGTGGTTCTGTTCGCCAAGCTGGAAATTTTTGTTGCAAACGTTTCGTCCCCTGTCTAGGTGACATCCTCCGTGTTCGGGAGCTTCCTGTGAAGCGCTTCTGTGGTGTTTCCTCTGGCATTTATAGTGGCCTGTCCCTGCTGCTTCCAGTTGTCAGTTTCAGCTGTCCGCTGTCGTGGCCGGTATATTGAGTCCAGGTCGATGTGTTTGTTGATGGAATCTGTGGATGAGTGCCATGCTTCTAGGAATTCCCTGGCTGTTCTTTGTTTGGCTTGCCCTATGGAACAGTCTTGCATTGTTTATTTGAAACTTTTTAAAGAAGGCCAGTGGATTACAATCAGTGTCATTTATATGTCATTGTTCTTTGTTGGATCGACTTCAAAGTGCTGAAGAACCAACAGTAATCCCAAAGCCCCCTTTCCTATGGGAGAGTATTTTTCCCAATGAATGGTATTGTTTGTAATAGCAGCATCCTCCAGGTTTCACAATTCCTAACACATCATCCTGGAACAAGACAGCACTTCGCCCCAATTCACCAGCATCAGCGGCCATTTTGATAAGACTGGAAAACTCAGGGATGGCCAAAAGTGGTTCATTGATTCAAATTGCTTTCACCTTTCAAATGTAACCTCACACTCAGCTAACAAAACCACTTTTTCTTATTTCCATTACAAATTTGTTAAAGGCGCAGCCATCCAGCTAACATCATGGATAACTTTCGAGTAAAGTCAAATATTCCTAAAAAATCGATTAATTTCTCATTTTGTTTTAGGAACAAGGAATTCTGGTAGTGTCTTCAGTTTTGCTGTGTCCATCAATGTGTGTGTGTGTGTTTGTGTGTGTATGCCTGTATGATTGTATTTGTCTCTCTATGTGCTGCTGTATGTTTCTCTGCACATCTCTGTGTTTGTGTCTCTGAGTATCTATATGTATTGACATCTGTCACACAGACACAGACACACAAACACACACACAAACATGCATCAACATTACCATAAGCATTGTGTCACTTTAAACGTAAGAGAAATAGACAGAGATAAAGCCCCACTGTGTATATTTCTGATGATGTCCAAGAATTCCTGTGTTGATTGTATAGGTTGTCTGGATCCGCTGACCAGGTGTTTCAGTTTCTGCTGTAGTTCTTTAGCCAGTTTGTGTGATGGTGTCCCTGGTAGTGATACTATGGGTCTGAGTGGGATGTCTGGTTTGTGCACTTCCCTCACATGTACTGAAAGCCTTTGATTTCTGCCGGTTAGTAATAATTCTCAAAGTATGCCCCTTGTTCGAGGATCTCGAGGTTTGTAAATAAAATGATTAGTTGCCATCCTGTATCCCTGTGTTCTTCACTGAAGAGTACATGGCTCCAGCACAACTCAAAACTAAAAGGTCAAAAGAAAAGATGGAAAATTGTCTTCAACAGCAGTCAGACAGTCCCCAGGTGGCAAATAATATCTGTCCCTGCTGAGTTTCTCCAAAAATTTCTGTATTTCTTTTCATTTCTGACACTCAGTGCCTGAAGAAGGCTAATGAAATGCTGGCCTTTATATCGAGAGGACTAGAGTACAAGGATGCAGAAGGGATGCTGCAGTTATACAAAACCCTGGTTAGACCCCACTTGGAGCAGATCTGGGCACCACACCTGAGGAAGGATAGATTGGCCTGGGAGTACAGCGTGAGTTTACAAGATTGATACCTTGGCTTCAGGGGTGATGAGGAGAGATTACATAAAGTAGGCCTGTTCTGTCCAGAATTTACAGGGTTTAGGGATGATCTGATCGAAGATATTAACAGGAGAAGACAGGGTATAGAAATTGAAAGTGTTTCCACTGGTCGGGGATCTTTGAACTAGGGAGGGCATTGCTGGAGAATTAGGGCCAGACTGTTCAAGAGAGATGTTAGGAAGTACTACTACGCACAAAGGCTGGGAAAGGTTTGGAACTCTCTACCACAAACAGCAGGCATTGCTGGATCATTTGTTAGTTTTAAATCTGAGAGAGAATTTTTTTTTTGTTCAACAAAGTTATTAAAGGGGATAGGGGCACGAGCAGGTCTATGGAGTCAGGACACAGATCTACCATTGAATGGTTGCACAGGATCAAGGAGCTGAATGGCTTCGTCCTGCTCCTTTCTATGAATATTCCACATTAATAAATCATGGAATCCCCTGCAGTTACAAAATGACATTTCCACACACCAGAGCAATTAATGATTTCAAATAGAAACTGAAAGTCCAAATATTTTATTTTCACATGTTCCAGATCCCCACCATCCTCTGGGTGAAACAATCCTCAAATCCCTCTCTAAACCTCTTACCCTTCACTTTAAAATGATGTCCCCCCCCTTGTTACTGACCCTTCGACTAAGGGGAACAGCTGCTTCCTGCCCCCTGTCCATGTCCCTCATATTAGCATCATAGAGTCATACAGCAAGGAAACAGACCTTTCAGTCCAACTAGTCCATCCCGACCATAATCTCAACCTAAACTCGTCCCACTTGTTTACACTTGGCCTATAACTCTCCAAACCTTTCCTATTCTTGTACTTATCAAAATGTCTTTTAAACATTATAACTGTCCTTTTATCCTCCACTTCATCTGGGAGTTAAATCCACACGTGTACCGCTAGCTATATAAAAAAAAGTTGCCCATCATGTCATTTTTAAAAATGTTTCTCCTCTCACCTGAAAACTATGTCCCCTGGTCTTGACGCCCACCCCCACCCTTGGGAAAAGACACCTGCAATTCACCTGATCTATGCCCATCATCATTTCATAAACCTCTATACCCCTCAAACTTCTGCACTCCAGTGATAATAGTCCCAGCCCATCCAGCCTCTCCTCATAACTCAAACGCTCCATTCCCAACAACATACTGATATATCTTTTCTGAACCCTCTCCAGCTTAATAATGTCCTTCCCAGAACTGGACACAATACACCAGAATACACCAGGACACTTCACCAGTGTCCTGTACAACCACAACATGATATCCGAACCCCAACGATCAAAAGGTCTGAGCAATGAAGTCAAGTGTTCTAAACACCTTCTCAAACACCCTGTCTACCTGTGACACAAACCCCAAAGAATTATATACCTGAACCTGTAGGTCTCTCTGCTGTACAACACTACCAATCTTACAGACCTCTATCATGACCCCTCCACCATCAACCATCTCTGTTGTTCAGGAAACAACCCAAACTTCTTTCCAATGCTTCCAGAGATTTGTTTTTGTTGATCTTCCCAATCAGACAAATACCAGCATGAACGCTGACCAATATGCATTGATGTAGGATCAGCAGCTCACAGGTTCACACTCACCATTCAATAGACTTGACCCGATCTCTGCATATTCAAAATTTCTTGCAGGTCTGTCGATTTCGCATCACCTCCCTTGGAATGAAATATTTCCAGACCATTAAGCAAACAAGTCCTGCTGTTTGCATGCAAAAATCCCTGGCAACATGGTCACTGAGCCAAGCTCCCAAGGAGTTGTCCAGAATCCTCCTGGAATTGTCCAGAATCTGGTTCAGAACTTCTATGTTCATAGAATCATAGTATTTTACTGTAGGGAAGGAGGCCATTCATATCTGTACCAGCTCCTGAAAGAGCTACCCAGCTAGTCCCACTTTCCAGCCCTATCTCTGTAGCCCTCTAACATCAAATTTATATCCAGCTCTCTTTTTGAACCTCCTATGGAATCCACCTCCCAAGCAGCACATTCCAAACCCAACAACCCAATAAGTTTCTCCACATCTCACTCTCTCACTGACAATCTTGAAATTCTAGCCAGCCAGTTTCTAATAAACAAATGAGTGGGAAACAATAACTTGTTTTTCCGTCAGAATTTGTTCAAATTTTCAACGCCTCAATAAGGTCACCACTTCATCTGAAATCCCTCATTGTTGTATGAAAAGGATACCATCTCCTTCACACTCAGGTTTGAACAGCCTTCATTAAATAAGGTATCCAGAACAGAACAAAATCAGCCTGGGTAAGAGAAGCCCAACTCCCTTTATCAAATGTATTTCTAAATTCAGCTTCTGTTGCCTGTGTTGGTAAGGTGTTATACACTTACAAAGAAATATCCAACAGATCAAAAGTTTATCTCCAATGCGATCTAATATTCTCCATTCAATGCTTGTGCTGTCACCGGAATTAATTTCTTTTCTGCCCTCTACTTTGTGTTAGGTTAGCTCAATTGGCTGAAATGTGGAGTAAGATTGACAGCGTGGGTTTAAATATCTCTCTCTCTCTCTCTCTCTCTCTCTCTCTCTCTGGCACTCCAACTGAGGTCCACCAGTGTCTTGTACAACTTCACATCACCTCCTTGTTCTCAGTCTCTATGCCCCTATTAATAAAGCTGAGGATGTTGTGTGTTTTATTAACTGCTGTCCCCTTGTTATGCCGCCTTCACTGATCTGTGGACATATACCCCCAGGCTCCCTCTGCTCCTACACCTGCTTTAGTTTTTTTTACCCCCCCCAAATCTATTGTCTTTCTGCTTCTTTGAACCAATGTCATTCCCCAAATTTTTGTTGAATCAATTTTGTCTTTATTTTCAGATGTTCATGAATTAAAACCTATTTTGTTCAATCAAACATCATTTTCTCCGTCCCAGTTGTTTTGCTACTAAGTAACAGTATAACTCCAGAAGAACATACAGTGTAGGATAAGGTTGAGTCAATTTAGCCCCTCGGTAACCTGCTCCGCTATTCCATACAATCGCAGCTGATCCCATCTCAGCCTCAATCCCATCTCAGCCTCAACCCCACTTTCCTGAAAACACTCCCTTTGACCTATCACTGATTAACAATCTGTCTGTCTCCTCCTCCAACTTATGCAGTGTCCTGGAGGGTGGGGGGGAGTGATCCCACAGATTTACAACCTCTTCATTTCAGAGATTTCATTCCTCCTTATCTTTGTTTTCAATCTGCCCAGCCCCTTATCCTGAACCGATAACCTCTCGTTCAATATTCTCCGACATGAGCAAACATCCTCTCTTCATCTCCTTTGTCAATACCCCCTTTAGCATCTTATAGCCCTCAGTCAGTTCTCCTCTGTACACTCCAGAGAAACCACTCAATCTCTCATCTAACGCAAACCCTTCATTGCTGGAAATGATTGGGTGAATCTCTTCTGAACTGCATCAGTCCTCAAGTAGAGAGATCAAAATTGTACCAGTCTGTTCTCATAATACTAACCTTTTCATCTTGGCGATCAATTCAGTGATCTCCTTTGAACTCCTGGAGGGATTCAACTACATCCCTCCTCAACTACTCACAGTCCTCCGGATGTGGAAACCCCAATTGTACAGTTGCAGTAACAATTACCTACTTCAATACTCCATTCCTTTCAAATTAAATGTCTTCTTTGTGACCTGCTGTAGCCTGTACACTACTTTGAGATTCATCCACACGGACATCCTGTTCCCTTTGCACTGACATTTTGAATTTTCTCTCCTGTTCAGATGATAACTTGCCTTCTTCAATTCTTCCAACTGCAATGGATAACCTCACCACTGATGGGACTGACCAACGCTCAGTTCAGTGTCTAACGGAAATTGAGAGAGTGTCCTCGATTTGAACTGTTATGCTTTAGATTTGCAAATGAGTCAGACACCATGATCCATTTGCTCCAATTTGTCTAACAAATGTAAAAATGTTGGCTTTGCACCCCAGAGTGATTTTTCAGCCCATTCGGACAGTGTTTGAATGCTGTTGCAAGTTGTTAATCACCTCACTAACTTACTTGTGCCACCGGGAACTGCTGGAAGAATCAGCTGGAGAAAATAAGGGAGAAAGAACATGTTTTACTGTAAATATTCAGCTTCACCTGCTCGCAAATGAATCTGGATTCCTTGATTGATGCACAAGCAACAATTATTCCAATTGTAATCTTTAGTTTATAACTATGCTGACCATTCTTCTGAACACAACACATTACTTGGGGAGACATAAAAAGTAATTTCATCTGCCACTTGTTCAGCCTGCCCTCATCCTCAAAAAAAAAACACGGTGTGGAACGTGCTTTGTAAGTTCACTGGTGGGTTGTGGAAATCACTGACTGGGCCGTGAATTTATTATCCATCCCAAGTTGAGCCCTTGAGAATGAGATAGTGAGCTGCCTTCTTGAACTACTGCAGTCCCTGTGCTGTTGGTAGACCCACAATACCATTAGAGAGGGAATTCCAGGATTTTGACCCAGGAACACTATAAACGAATAGCTGATATATTTCCAAGTTGGATGGTGACTGGCTCAGGGGGAAACTTGCAGGAGGTGGTATTCTCATGTACCTGCTGTCCTTGCCCTTCTAGATGGAAGTGATTATGGGTTTGGAAGGTGCTGTCTGAGGAACTTCTGCAGTGCATCTCACAGATGGTACACACTGCTACTGAGCATGGATGGTGGAGAGAGTGGATGTGGTGCCAATCAAGCATAGGCTGTGTTGTCTCTGGATGGTCTTTGGCTTCTCAAGTGTTGTCTATGAGGTGCATTGCAGAAGTGATTGAGTGTCTATTTGCGTGCACATGAAAGTGTGTGTGTATCAATGGAATGTCTGTATTTCTCTCACACACACATGCACAACTTCATACTCTCACTCAAACACACTCGCACACATACTCTCTCATAGACACACCCTCATATGCTCTATGTGAGCAACATTAATTTGAAACCCACGTTGAATCCCAACTGGAGAACAATCACTAGCGTTACCTGACAGAGTGTCTCACCCACCTTGTTTCCTGGTCCGGAGTTTAATGGGAAGCAATGTGACAAGAGAAAGGATCACCTAACAGTGAGACAATGAGTTCTGCCATCTCAGCGCTGTGTTCCTGTGCTGGATTCAGAGAGGGATTTCCTGTCAACAACATCATTGCTTCAGCAAACACCAACCCCAGTGTTTCCTGTTCCCTGTTGCCCTTACCCCCTGCCAACACCCATCCATTTGGAGGGAAACCCCTGTATCTGTGAAATTCACTCCATATCCTCACCATTGCAGTGACATCACTGTTTCTGTGCAGCCTGTCTCATTAACAACATCCCACCACTCCAACCCAAACTATTCAATACTAAACTCAAAAAATCACTCTGCACTCCCATCTCTCGAAATTGTCAAACAGAAATTACTGTCCCTCATTTTCACAGCCTACATGTATCGAGGAAAAACTTCCCTTTGTCCTCCACCTGTCAGCAGCAATTGGACCATTCACAGAGAAACATCGAAAATATGATCGTGAGGAGGCCTTTTGGCCCCTCCAGCCTGCTCCACCCATTCAATGAGATCATGGCTGATCACCCAACTTGATCCTGTATCTCCCTGCGTTATCCCTTTAACCCCTAAGAACTCTATCAACTCCTTCCTGAATAACATGCAGTATTCTGGCCCTGACTGCTTTCTGTGGCAGAGAATTCCACAGGCTCTCCACTCTCTGCATGAAGACATTTCTCCCCATCTCAGTCCTGCCCAGTTTCCTTTAGACTGTGACCCCCTCGTTCTGGACTCTCTATCCGGTAACTGGGAACACCCTTCCTGTGTTCACTCTGTCTCGTCCTTGTTCAAATTGAGAGGTTTCTATGGGATTTCCCATTAATTCTTCCAAACTCTAGTGAATATCATTCTAACCAATCCAGTCTCTCTCCATTTGTCAGTTCTGCCATCCCAGGAATCACTCATGGAAACCTGCTGTACAACCTCATGAGATTCCAAACTACGCGCACAGTTCTCCAGGGTAGCCAGCCACCCTGCTCCTGGACTTGAATCCTCTCGCTATGAAGGCCTCCCTTATCTGAGAAAGGATGTTACTTTCCTCTTCCCTCTGCCCCCCCCCCAACTGGCATAGCTGCTGCCATACATTCTGGGTTTTTCCAGCACTTTGGGTTTATAACCTGTAACATTAACTCTCTCTCCATAGATGCTGCAGACCTGCTGAGTTTCTGAAGCAAGTTTTTAAAGAGTGTTTATGTCAAGTTTTCAGCTGGACTCCAGTGAAGAACTAGTACTGATCACGATGAAGAATGGACTACCTGGCACTGTGTGGTCGGAATTACTGGTCACATTAAGTATTGTTGCACTGGGACCCCTGTTGATCACAACAGACTGGTATTGGCCTTGGTGTTGGGACTGGAAAAATTCAGTGGCCAGTTCTGTCCTGTCTGAGCTAGAGTTGTAATTCCCGCTAGCATTGTTTAAGGCTTTCTGTTGAAAGTAGGGTCCAGTACCTCCGCTCATTACACACTCTGGAATGAGACAACTCCCAATCAGAACCTCCGTTTTAGTGGCTCTGGGGGCGAGGAAAATCCCAGTAACAGGAACTGGAACAAAATAAGACAAAGAGGAAATAAAAGATTGGATGTTGAAATTGTCTCTGTTTTTCATGGATGTTATCATCGATGACATGATGATAATTGATGGAAAGGAGACATAAAACAAGCGAGATTTCACATCATTACAAAGTCTCCCTGTGTTGTACAATCTCCACTTTGAAAGATTTGTGTAAACTATGGATGACCAAATGGTACCTCATCCAACCATTGCCTCTTGATGTTCAATGGTGTTACCATCACTGTCCCCACCCCGCTGCACAATCAACATCCTTGTGGGTTACTGTTACTGTTTGCACCCCAGCCTACTATCAACATACTGGGGGTTATCGTCACTGTCCCCACCCCACTGCACTATCAAAATCCTAAGGGTTACTGTCACTGTTCCCACTCCCACCCCACTATCAATGTCCTGGGGGTTACCATCACTGTGGCCAACCCCACCCTAGTATGAACATCTTTGGTATTAACTTCAGCCTCCTTCAGCTTGTATTGTCTCAGCTTCGACCTTTCTCTGATGGATTGTTTCACAAGGAATTGTAAACTCAGATCTACAGCACAGAAACGGGACCTTCAGCTGACTGAATCCATGTCAGTCAAAAGTAGCCAACTCTATTCTCTAGTATCATTTTCCCAGTCATAGGGTCACACAGCATGGAAATAGGCCTGTCGGCCCAGCGCGTCCATGCTGACCTGGTCTCACTCGCGAAACTAGTCCCATTTGTTTACGTTTGGCCCATATCCATTGAAACCTTTCCTATCCATGTATCTTTCCAAATCTCTTTTAGAGGTTGTTTTTATACCCACTTCCTCTGGCAGCTCATTCCAAATATAAGGCACTTGTAGGACCATATTTGGAACATTGTAAGCTGTTTTGGGCCCCCTATCTCAGAAAGGATGTGCTGAACTTGGAAGGGGTCCAGATGGCGTTTACAAGAAAGATCCCAGGGATGAAGAACGTGTGATATGAGACAACATTGAGGACTCTGGTTCTTAATTAGAAGTGTGAGGGAGAAACTGATTGAAAGTTACAGAATATTGAGAGGCATGGATAGAGTGGACATGGAGAAGATGTTTCTATGAGTAGGAGAGATGAGGACCCAAAAGCACAGCTTCAGAGTGAAGGGATGTCCCTTTAGAACTGACATACTGTTGGGCTGGTGGGGGGAGGCGGAAAAGGGGGGAGAGGTAACAAACGACTTACCAGGGATAAGCAATGGGGCACAGGTCTCTGGCATAGAGTATGTCCGTGTTGCTCAGAAAGGAAGGGGGAAGAGAAGCAGAGCATTAGTCATTGGGGACTCCATAGTTAAGGGGACAGACAGGAGGTTTGTGGAAATGAGAGACTTATGGTTGGTGTGTTGCTTCCCAGGTGCCAGGTTCATGATGTCTCTGATCGTGTTTTCAGGATCCTTGGTTGTAGTTCGCATATAGATGAGGTTGCGATTATGTAGGTCCAAACTAAGGTTTCCGGGTCAGAAGAGCGTTCCAGTCAGGAAGTAGTTGGTTTGAAGTGTGTCTAATTCAATACAATGAGCATCCGGAATAAGGTAGGTGAACTTGCAGCATAGGTTGGTACCTGGGATTTTGATGTTCTGGCCATTTCAGAGACCTGGGTGGAGCAGAGACACAAATGGTTGTTGCAGGTTCCACCATTTAGATGTTTCGGGAAGAACAGAGACAATGGTAATAAAGAGGTGC
>NC_057759.1:432225-453017 GCF_004010195.1 Chiloscyllium plagiosum
TAATCTGGCAGTTATTTCTGAGATGTCTTTGATGTAGGGGAGAGTGGCTAGGGTTTCTGGACGTGTTTTGTCTTCTTGTTTGGGTTTGTTGCTGAGAAACCAGCAGTGCTTCACCTGGAGGCTCACTGAAAATGTTACCTGGTAGGGCAACGAAACGTCTGGAAATGAACCTTCCAGCTCAGCGAGCAAACCTACATCCATGTTAAACCCATCTCACAAAGTATATCCGATCATGACATGCAGGACTGGAAATATAAGGAGACATACACAAAATGTCAGTGTGATATAGACCGGTATCACTCTTCAAAATGATACAGATTGGCAGCACAACAGAAAACTCTCAGATACTCAGCCAGTTAATGGCGAAAGGAAAGAAAACCTGAAATTTTGGCCCAGGTATTTCCAAATATAGACAGTTATAAACTGACTCACCATATTATTAGTCACTTCAGTTAGTATTAAATGTTACATCTTACAGTGTCCAGCAGCAACTTAAAAGACTACTGCATGCACAAAACATTAAAAAAAAGGAGTCTGAATGCAATAAAATTCAGATTCAGGCCAAGATAAACATTTAACCAATATTATTCCCTCAATCAGAAAGGGTTAGTGAATATTGATTGAGTTTATCCAACACTTAGACCAAAAGAAAACACAACTGAACATGGAAAGAGAATGAGATACACATACTCTACCAAATGCTGTTGCATACAGAACAAAACTGGCTCCATAGTTATTCAAAGACACATAACTGCAGAAATAATCTCAAATTAGCATTTACATAAGGATACTGGCAGTGAGTGGATAAAGTTCAGAATCCCAACAGTTAATGGAAACTAGTATGGAGAACAGGTGAAGAACAGAATGTCCCAGTCTGGACACAATGGGTTGAATGGCTGTACCAATTCTGTGACTCTGTCATAAACCACAAAATGCAGAAGAGATTACAACACCCTAAAAACTACTATCACAGAATGAATCACAGTCACATGTTCAAAAAAGAATAACTGTCAGGCAAACAGTGATGAATACACTCACATTCACATTACAGAGCCTGACAGGGAAGGATTCTTAACTAAACATTCGCAAAGCAAAAACTGACAGTGACTGGTAAAAACTAAATTCTCACATTCACATAGCAGAAACTGACAGGCTTATATTGAAATTACCCAAACACATTCACCATGCAGGTTTCCTCAGGAGGCTAAGTAAATCCATCATGTCCATAAAGACTCTTGCAAATGTTTATGGGATGCACTATAGTAAGCATAATATCTGGATGTGTCACAGCGTGGTATGGCTACTGTTTTGCCCCAGGGCACAAGAAACTACAGACAGTTGTGAATACAGCCCAGTCTATCACTGAAACCAGCCTTCCCTCCAAAGGCTCCATTTACACTTCCCCATCTCAGAAAAGCAACCAAAAACATCAAAGACCCATCTGACCCTGGTAATACTCTCCTCCACCTGGTCTGTCAGGTAGAAAATATAGATTTTTGAACACACTTTCCAACAGATTGAAGAAAAGGTTCTCCGCTGTTATCAGAATTTTGAATGGACCTCCCAAATTTTAATGTTAATCTCGCTCTCTCTGCAACTGCTCTGCAGCTTTTACACTGTATTCCAAATTCTGTTCTATTACCCTGATGAACTTTGTATAATATGATCTGCCTGTAAAGCACACAAAACAATACTTTTCATGATGTCTCAGTACATGTAATAACAATAAATCAGATGCAATCAAATATTCATGTAGTAGAATCGAAGAGGTACAGGGTGATCACTGCAGTCACACAAACTGATAGGAAAGGATGAATAAATACACTCAAACATTGACATTACAGAGTCTGACAGGGAAAAATTGACAACTAAACTCTCACATTTACAAAGCAGAAACTGATAGCAACAGATGAAATCTCAGCGCACATATTCACATAGCAGGGATAGATTGACAATTACACAACACATTCACCAGGCAGAAACTGACAAGAACAGATCGATAACTATGTTTAATGTATTCACACAGCAGAGTCTGAAAGGTACAGATTGACAATTACACTCACTGTCAGATTAATTTACTTTCCTTTTAATGTGGAGAGCCCTGGACTTTCAATCTGGCATCGGTCAATCATGATCTCCTTGTTATTAGATACTCGACTGTCACTGGCTGCGGGAGCAGAGAAAACAAATCATAAAATACAATTGTAACAGTGTCTGTAAGGACAGTATTTCTTATTGCACGTTCATTGCCTGAGTGTTCTCAGCCCTTAGTAAATGTCCGATACATGTAGAATGGCGACATGAGCGTCCCTGATCGTGTTTGACTTCACATTGGTTTCACGTTTCCTTTAAAATGCATTAAGAAAGGCTGAATTAATCCCCAGTGCAATAAGTAGTCAGTCGATGCAGCATACGATAACGAACGGTCCCTGACCCTCTGTACATTATTCACTGGTTTCACCGATTTCAGAGAGAGAGCATATTAGACAATAGTGAGTCAGTCCTCAGCTGTAAAGGAGGGAATGAGGTAAAATGGGATTGTGTTAATTATTCTTTTGTAATAGAAAAACAAATGAACGAGTATGGACTCATGCACTCTCCTGTAAAACTATCTGCTCTTTTCTACGTGTTCGCTGGCTTTTCAAATTTATTTTAAGAAAGCAGTTGATCACTTGGTGCCAATTATTTCTCCTTCCCCAGTGACAGCCATATTAACAGCAACAGAGAGAATGAGTAGTGTTTCCCGGAATTTCTAATCCAGAACCACAATATGTTAAAATTATATTGTATAATATCCTGACTAGATTAGATTAGATTCCCTACAGTGTGGAAACAGGCCCTTCGGCCCAACAAGTTCACACCAACCCTCCGAAGAGCAACCCACCCGGACCCATTCCCCTACATTCATTCCTGACTAATGTACCGAACATTACAGGGATGGCCAATTCACCTAACCTTCACATCTTTGGACTGAGGAAACCGAAGAACCCGGAGGAAACCCACGCAGACTCGGGGAGAATGTGCAAACTCCACACAGACAGTTGCCCGAGACAGGAATTGGCGGGTCCCTGGCACTATGAGGCAGCAGTGCTAAGACTGAGCCACCGTGTCACGCCTATTATAATAAATTCTGCAGTCACCGAAGGTTTTGTTAGTTATAATCGTTGCCACCTTTATCATAAAATCCTTCTGCATTTCTCCAAATTGCGGGAACAGATTTTCTCTTTAACTCTATCTTCATCAACAAGACGTCTTGTGCCTTTGTTTCAAATTAACTTAAATTTTCTACTGTGTTCTTCTTGATCCTCCTGATGAATTCTGATATAAAACACAAGAAAACTTGATACCGTTTTCTCAGATACTCAATGTGATCACATAATATTTTGAAACAGTGGAGTAGGGAAGATTTAGTGCGATCAGGTAGATTAGTAAAGCTATTCAATTTTCTTTTTGTGAGAAAAGTTGAACAGTTTCATTCTTCAATACATCTACTTTGACCATTCCAATTTCCTCCACTGCATGAGAGAAAATCAAATTCCTTTTGCCTTCCTTCCACCTCCCCAATAGAGCTACACAAGTGGCCCAATGATGATGAGCACTATCACAATACAGAGCACACAATACACTTACCTTTACTTCAACAGTCATCAAATAATTATACCACTGTGCACTGAGAAAAGAAAAACTAATTTTGAGAGTGACATATGAGTTATTTATTCACGGAACACAAACTGACAGGTACATATACTTTCACATACAGATGCACTCATCTATTCATATAGTCGAAGCTGTCAGGGATAGACTGATAATTGCACAAACATATCCACATTACAGAAACAGACAGGCACATTTTGATAACACACACATCCCCGGAGCAGAATTTCACAGGTATACACTGATAACTACATTCTTACATTCACCTAATGGGGCAGATTGATAACTAAAATCACATTGACAAAGCAAAAGCTGACAGGTAGAGACGGATAATGACACTCATATTCACACAGCAGAATCTGACAGGGGCAGATAGATAATTGGACAGTAATCTTCACATCACAGAAACTGTAAGTATAAACATTTGGGCATATTCTCATTGGAGTTTTGAAGAACAATGTGTAACTTTTTAGCGGAAGAGAAAATGATCTGAAAAGGAGTTGACAAAGTATGTAGATGCTGGGTGAACGTCACTGCTCATTAGAGAATCCGGGGTAAAGAGACAGTTCGAACAGGAAGCCTTCTGTCTAATAAGAAAATGTAGAACATGCTGCCCTTGTTCTATTCCACAGGGAGCAGTTTGGGTTGGTTTATCAGCTTAACCTCAGCTCAGTTGCTATATATCTTTCACGATACATAAGGGAGTCTTTGGTTATGGACAATAAACATAAAAATGGGGTTAAAAACAATTGTGATTCTTTTCTTATGACAGAACACAGGCAAAAATGCCACAAACATTTCATTTTCTTTATGGTCTTCTGCTTTGAGACATTTAAACTGACTCAAGCCTGAAAGAAATTAATAACTATAGTGTATACCTTACAACAGCATGGCAGAAATAGGAGACATCATTCACCTTCCACTTTATCTGTGACGTACTGATATGTATGTGTTCACAGATCACACACTGACAGATTCAGTTTCAAATGACCATGACATACCAGGGATAGAGTAAAAAAACGATTGCTTGGTTCTTTTCTTGAGGTTTCACACACGAGATGCAATTCACACACACCAACGTCTGCAAACAGTAAAAGTTTAACAGAGTTTGTACAAGTTAGGTGACTCCTCTGATACTCTTTCTTGGCGTGAAAAGTCGAGTCAGAAGAGAGACCCCAACCAAAGAAAATACATTTCCTCTCTACAGGTCAGTTGACAATGTTTACAGATACTCTGGCCACTCCCCCATAGTCACATGCCACTGAAGACAACCCCCAGCCTCACAGTCACATATTACCCCAGGTACTATGGTAGGATGAGATCATCCTCGGAGATAATGCAAATGCTAATGCCCTAATCCTGGGAATCATAATGCAGAAGATTTCTTGACTCTGTGATTCCCAAGGACAACATAGGTGTGATGTATCCGAACTTCGGAGTGGCCCTGAAAATGAGTTCTGGTCCTGCTTCTGCCTCAGACAACGTAGGTGTGATGGGCCTCAGCGTTGGGGATGATCAAGCAAGCGACACTGATTGGCTGGGGATGGCTATAAAAGTATGATAGAGATTCAACAGTAATTTAACTTGATCATAGGGAGTTCAGTAGCAAATGACTGTGTAATTGGAGTTAGGGTCATTCGCATTCCTGCCTGACTGTTGTCCCCACCCACTTCCAGAACATTCACTCAGTGTAGTTTAACCCTTAATATTACATTAGTGTCCAGAAAGATATTCCCATTTAATCTTTCCACATTACAGAATAGAAGGATCTGCTGATGGGGAGTTGAAGAGGGGAGGGTGAAGGTTCATGTAGAGCATATATACTGACTGAGACCAATTTAGTCAATTGGCCTGGCCCTGGGTACAAACTTAATGGAACAAAGACAAACATATTTACTTTGCATCTCATTGGAGTGGTAAGGAAAACATTATTTCCTATCCAGGATAAATTAAATGTCCTTCCTCAGGGGATCATTTCCTTGGGAATGTGCAGTTCCATGCTCAAAGAACATCAGCCTTATTGGAAGCAAAGTAGCAAGAGTGGCCTGTCCAGCAGAAAGCAATCCTTTGGTCGTCCCCATTTCACTTTCTGTCAGATGAAGGTGGATTAATCTTGAGCTGGATTTTCCCTCATTTTGATGTCAATTCATGGGGTATAGTATCAATGTCTGGGTCAGCATTCATTGCCCATCTGAGTTGTTCATTTTGAGAAAGTGATGGTGAGTTGCCTTCTGGGACTGCAGTGCTTGTGGTGTTGGCTCACCCACAATGCTGTTAGGGAGCAGTTCCAGGATTTTGACCCATTGATAGTGAAGGAACAGCTAATGTAGAGATTTATGATGTTCAAGTCCCAGTCATTTCAATGACTCCATTAGATCTTCATGTACTGGTCGTTTTGAGATTTCTATCTGCAAACTCTTCCTTTCTAACAGCCTGTTAATGACATGGAGGGGAGCTTGCAGGTGGTAATGTTCCCAGGTAACTGCTGCTCTTGTTCTTCTAGATGGTGAAGGTGTGGGTTTGAAATGTGCTGTCGAAAAGATTTAATAATACAGAGTAACAACAGATCCAAGTCCTCTGATCATTTGTGAACTTTCTTGTGCCTCCACAGACTGGAATACTGAGTGAATTCTTTCCCACACTCAGAACATATGAATGACTTCTTCCCAGTATGACCTAGTTTGTGTGCCTGTAGGACAGATGAATATCTGAATCGCTTCCCACACTTGGAGCATTTGAATGGCTTTTCCCCTGTGTGGATGCGTTGGTGTCTCACGAGAGCTGATGACACAGTGAATTCTTTTCCACAGTCAGAGCAGGGAAATGGCCTCTCCCCAGTGTGAACTCGTTGGTGCATGCGCAGGCTGGATACCTGCGTGAATACTTTCCCACACTCCAAGCAGGTAGGTGGCCTCTTCCCTGTGTGAACTTGCTGGTGTGTCAACAAGGTGAAATACTCACAGAACGTCTTGTCACACTCAGAGCAGGTGAATGGTCTCTCTGCAGTAGCATCACGCTGGTGTATCCGCAAAGCAGACGAATCAGGGAATCCCTTCCCACATTCGGTGCAGGTGAACGGCCTCTCCCTGTAGTGACCACGTCGATGAAACTCCAGATTTGACAGGGAATGGAATCCATTCCCACAGTCATCACATTTCCATGGTTTCTCCATATTAAGGGTGGCCTTGTGTCTCTGTAAGTTCCAACTATGAATGGTGTGATGTTTCTTTCGGGTATGAGACTGTTTGAAGGTTTATCAATTCATTGAAAGACTCGCTGTTGGTAAGTATCTCTCAGTTCTTTTCCAGCCAAATTGTTGTTTCAAATCTTTTGAACCAGAGAGACATTCTTGATCTATGGTTTACAGTCAATGATATTTAAGTGCCAGTTATTTCAGTGAACCTATAAGATCTTCAAGTGTTGGTTGTTTTGAGATTGCTGTCTGAAATTCTTCCCTTTCTAAATCCTGAAAGAAAGTTATAAAAGTCATCACTATTCAGTTCGAAATTCAGAACAATCAAATCTGAGTGATCATCATTTCTTGCCCTGGACAGATTCTGTCCCTCCCTGGGTTCATTTCCTTTCTCTTTCAGTTGCTGCAAATAGGTAATTTCAGTCCAGAACTTTACAAAGAAAAAACCGGGTGAAAAGGTTTACTCACAGATATGGGAGAGAGGAGGAATTGTCAGTCTGAGTAAAGCTCCATCTTCATTCATACAAAGACAAACAGCAGCACCAGCTTTTGCTGGGTAGGACGGAGCAGCTTTCCAAACTCATGGTTGCACGTTCGCGCTCAGACAATAGGGCGCTCTGATTGGTTGGAGGTCCAGATTGCTTCCGGTCCTCCAGTGCTTTCTATTGGTCACTTTGCCGCTTTTGATGGCGCTAGGAGGGAAGACGGAAGCACGTGGGACAGCAGCGGGCGTGACGAAGTGAGGTTTGTCTGCTTATTGCCAGGAGACAAAGAGACTGCTATGATAACTGACCAATGACATTAAAGGAGTTGTCCCCGCCTCAAAGACGTTTTGCACATGCGTAGTATACGCTTTGTGGGTTCAGATCGTGACCCTGTCACATGAGAAGCAAAGACAGGGATTGTGGGAGTTGTAGTCCCCATGAAGCTACTGGTGCCCTGTCTCCGGGAAGTGGATGAAAAGTATGGGTCGGAACCTGCCTTCCCCATGCCAGGGTGAGGAACATCCCTGGCCTCCTTGAAAGGATATTTAAGTGGGAGAACAAGGATCCAATTAGTCTGGTCCACGTTGGTATAAACATCATAAGCAAGGTGAAGACGAATGACCTGTTTGGGGATTATTAAGCACGGGGAACAAACTTAAGGAACAGGTCCTCAAGGGTTATAATCTCCAGATTACTACACGAGCCATGTGCAAATTGGTTTAGGTAAAAGAAAATTAGAGAATTAAACACATTCCTAAAAGAGTAGTGTGGGAACGAGGGGCTCTGTTTCATGGGGCATTGGCACAGTTTTGGAACAGGAGAGATCTGTACTATTGGGACGGTCTCCACCTGAAATGATCTGGAACCAGTGTTCTCGCGAAAAGGAGAAATGAGGTGATCACTAGGACTTTAGTGATGGAGGGTGGGTTGGGGGGGAGCGACAGGAAGTATCATAGTAAATAGAAAGGAAAGCAGCAGATTAGCGTGTGTGCAGAAAGGTTTAACTACATCCAAGACTATGAAAGACGTTAAAAGGAAGGATGAGTCAGGAGATATTAGTGGAAATTAGTAGAATTCAAAAAGGTGTAAAAAATGAGCATAAAGGCACTTTACCTAAATGCTCATGGCATTCAAAACAAGGTTCATTGTGAATTAGTGTGATTTAGTAGCTATTATGGAACAGGATCGCAAGATGGTCAGGTCTGGGAGTTAAATATCAGACTGTTTGGAAGGAGAGACAGAAAGGGAAGGGGATGGTGTAACTCTGATATTTAAGGATGATATTAGAGCTATGGTGAAATAGGTTCCATGAAGAATAAGGTTTAATCCATTTGAGTGGCAAATAGAAATGCAAAGAAAAATAAGTCACTGTGTGGCGAAGTCTATACGGCACCAAATAACATCGCACTGGGGAGGGAAATGAACATAGAAATAACTAATTCCTGTAAAAATGGTTTGGTAATTATCATGGGGGACTTTAATCTACATGTCAATTGGTGAATTGAGCCTTGAGGAGGAGTTAATTGAATGTATCCACAATAGTTTTCTTGAACAGTATGTAATGGAACTGACAAGGGACTAAACTACTCTAGATCTGGTCCTCTGTAATAAGAAGGGATTAATTAAAGATGTCATAGTTACAGATCCTATTGGAAGGAGTGATCACAGGTTGAATTTAGAATACAGATGGAAAGAAAGATAAAAATCCAATACCAGAGTCCTGTGCTCAAACAAGGGAGACTACAATAGGATGACGGAGGAGTTAGCAGACTTTATAGTGGGACAATTGCCGAACAGTGGAGGACTTTCAAAGCAATTTTCCAAGGTGCTCCACAAAAGTATACACCACTGAAAACGAGGTTAATCTGTCATGGGTGTCTAAGGAAGTAAGTGAGGCTCTCAAGTTACAAGAGAAAGCACACAAAGTAGCAAAGACCATTGGGAAGCCAGAGGACTGGGAAAACTTTAAAGGTCATCAGAAAGACACAAAAAAGCTATAAAGAAAGTAAGATAGATTATGAGATTAAAGTAGCTCCGAATATAAAAACAGACAGCAAAAATTTCTTCAAATATATAAAGCGAAGAAGACTGGCTAAGATGAAATATTGATCTTTTCGAAGATAAGAAGGCGGATTTCACATTGAGAAAATGAGGAATTAGCCAAGGCATTGAACAGGTATTTTGTGTTAATATTCACAGTGCAAGATTCAAGTACCGTACCAGTAATTGACAAGGAGATGATGGAAGATGTCATGGAGTCCTACAGCACAGCAACAGGCCTTTTAGCCCAAGTTTTTCAATGCCAACAAAAAGGTCCATCCAATCCCATTCCCTGTAATTGGCCCATATCCTTCTAATCATTTCCTGTCCATGTACTTGTCTAAACGCATTTTAAATATTGCTAATGTATCTTCCTCAACCACCTCTGCTGTCAACGCATTCCATGTGCATACCACCCTCTGTATAAAAACATTGCTCCCCCAGTTCCCTTTTATACTTTCCCCTCTAACGTTAAACTGATGCCCTCTGATCCTCCATTCCCCAATCTTGGGAAAAAGACTGAGTGCATTCATCCAATCTGTTCCTCCCATAATCTTATAAAACCCCCCCTCAGTCTCCTATGCTCTAAAGAGTGAAGTCCTAGTTTGTCTATGTATAACTCAGACCACTGAGTCCTGGCAGCATTGTTGTAAATTTATTCTGCACTCTTTCCAGTTTAGTAACATTCTTTGTATAACAAGGTGACCAAAACTGAACAGACTACTCCAAGTGCGGCCTCACCAATGTCCTGTGCAACTGCAACATAACTCCCCAACTTCGATACTCAATGCCCTGACTAATAAAGGCCAGTATTCCAAAAGCCTTCTTTACTGCTGTCTACCTATTACTCCACTTTGACAGAACTGTGAACTTGAACTCCAAGTTCCCTCTGTTCCCCTACACTCCTTAAGGCTTTATGATTCACCATGAAACTCCTACCTTGATTTGTCTTTCCAAAATACAAGACCTCTCACACACACAAAGCTATGCTGACTATTCCATATCAAACCCTGTCTTTCCAAATGCATGTAAATCATATCTCTCAGAATTTTCAAGTAGTTTACCTACCACAGATTAAATCTTACTGATCTGTATTTTCCAGGTTTTTCTTCGCAGCCATTCTTGAATAATAAGGGCCAATTACAGGGAAATGGGATTGGATGGACATTTTTGTTGGAATAGAACAGTTTGGACTAAATAGCCTGCCTCTGTGCTGTAGGACTCTATAACATCTCCCTTCGTCTCCTTGTCAGTTACTGGCATGGTATTTGTATCTTGTACTGTGAACACTAACACAATAACATTTGTCACCCTCCACTCTTCTGTGACCTCACATGGCTAGCAATGATGCAAAAATATCCCCCCACAATTTCTCCTCCAGCCTGTTGCGGTGAGGACCCAGAAACAATTATCACAAAAAGGTCAATGTTGGACAAACTAACAGATATAAGGGCAGACCTGTCTCCTGGCCCTAATGGATTGCATCCGAGGGGACTAAAAGAAATGGCACTCTTGGTAATTTTCTAAACTTAGCTGGACTCTGGTGCAGTTCCAGCAGATTGGAAAACAGCAAATGTGATGCCACTCTTTAAGAAGCAAGGTAGAGAAAAAATGAGGAATTATAGGACAGTTAGGTTAACATATGTAGTGGGCAAGATGCTCGAGTCTACTATTAAGAAGAAATAGCAAAGCATCTTGATAGAAATTGTCCCATTCGGCAGGCACAACAGGTCATGCTTAATTAATCTTTTGGAATTCTATGAAGCCATTATAATTGCACTGAATAATGTGGACCCAGTAGATGTGATATATCTAGATATCCAAAAGGCATTCGACAAGGTGTCAAGCAAAAGGCTGCTGCATAAGATAAAGGTGTTACAGGCAATCCACTAGCATGAATAGAGGATTGGTTAACAAACAGAAATCAAAGAATGGGGATAATTGAATGTTTTTCTGGTTGGCAATCGATGATAGTGGGGTGCCTCAGGGATCATTGAGTCATAGAGATGTACAGCAAGGAAACAGATCCTTCGGTCCAACTCATCCATGCTGACCAGATATCCCAACCCAAACTAGTCCAACCTGCCAGCACCCAGCCCATATCCCTACAAACCCTTCCTATTCATGCACCCATCCAGATGCCTTTTAAATGTTGCAATTATACTAGCCTCCACCACTTCCTCTGGCAGCCCATTCTACACATGCACCACCCTCTGTGTGAAAAGGTTGCCCCTTAGGTCTCTTCATATCTTTCCACTCTCACCCTAAACCTATGCCCTCTAGTTCTGACCTCCCCTACCTCAGGGAAAAGACCTTGTCTATTTACCCTATCTGTGCCCCTCATGATTTTATAAATCTCTACAAGGTCACTCCTCAGCCTCAAATGCTTCAAGGAAAATAGCCCTAGCCTATTCATCCTCTCCCTATAGTTCAAATCCTCCAACCCTGGCAACATCTTTGTAAATCTTTCCTGAACCTTTTCAAGATTCAGAACATCTTTCCGATAGGAAGGAGACCAGAATTGCATGCCATATTCCAAAAGTGGCCTCACCAATGTCCTGTACAGTCGCAATATGACCTCCCAACTCCTGTACTCAATACCAATAATGGAAAGCATATCAAATGCCTTCTTCACTATTCTGTCTACCTGGGACTCTGCTTTCAAGGAGCTATGAACCTGCACTCCAAGGTCTCTTTGTTCAGCAGTATTCCCTCGGATCTGAACATTACGTGTATAAGTCCTGCTAAGATTTGCTTTCCCAAAATGCAGCATTTATCTAAATTAAACCCCATCTGCCACTCCTCAGCCTATTGGACCAGTGTTGGGACCACAATTGTTTACAATTTGCACAGATGGTGTGGATTTGAGGACCACATGTAGTGTGTTAAAGTTTGCAGATAACAAATGTTTAGGGGCATATAGATCGTTCAAGTGAGTGTGTGAAGTTCTGGCAGATGGAGTAAAATGTTGGTAAATGTGAAGTCATCCATTTTAGTAACAATAATAGTAAAAAGGGCTATTATTCGAATGGTAAAATTTGCAGTAAATTGCTGTGCAGAGAGACTTGGGTATCCTTGTGCATAAATTGCAGAAGGCTGGTCTGCGGGTGCAACAGTTAAATACTAAGGCAATGGGCACCACGGAGGCTCAGTGGTTAGCACTGCTGCCTCACAGCACCAGGGTCCCAGGTTCAATTCCAGTCTCGGGCGACTGTCTGTGTGGAGTTTGCACATTCTCACCGTGTCTGTGTGGGTTTCCTCCCGCAGGGCAGGTGAATTGGCTATGCTAAATTGCCCACAGTGTTCGGTGCATTCGTCAGAGGGAAATGGGTCTGGGTGGGTTAATGTTCGGAGGGTCGGTGTGGACTGGTTCAGCCAAAGGGCTTGTCTCCACACTGTAGGGAATCTAATCTAATCTTTAAAAAATGGTATATTGTCCTTTCTTGGTACAGGGATCAAGTTTAAAAGTGGAGAGGATATGTTATGGCTATGTAGGGTGCTGGTGAGGTCACACCTAGAGTACTGCGTGCAGTTTTGGTGTCCTTACTTGAGAAAGGAGATACTGGCACTAAAGGGGGTGCAGAGAAGGTTCACTAGGTTCCTGAGTTGATGAGTTGAGGGGATTGCTTTCTGAGGAGAGACTGAGTAGACTGGAATTATGTTTGTTAGAACTTAGAAAATTTGGGGGCAGAGGGGAGAAATCTTACACTAATATATAAAATTATAAAGGGAATAGATGAGATTGAAGCAGGGAGAATGTTTCCACTGGCGAGTGGAACTGGAACAAGACGGTATTGCCTCAAAATTAGGGGGAGCAGATTTAGGACTGAACTGAGAAGGAATTTCTGCACCCAGAGGGTTGTGAATTTGTAGAATTCCCTGCAGTAGTTGAGGTTTCCTCATTGATTGCTTTTAAAGCTAAGATCATGTTTTTAAAGAGTAAAGGAATTCAGGGTTATGGTGAGAGGCTGGGTAAGTAGAGCTGAGGCTGGGAAAAGATCAGCCATGATCTTATTGAATGGTGGAGCGGGCTGAAAGGGCCAGATGGCCAACTCTTACTCCGGGTTCTTATGTTTGTAATTCTTAGTGGTCAATCACCCCAAACCTAGAACATCACTGCAGGAGTTTCTCAGGTTAGTACCCTTGGTCCAATCGCTCTGAGCTGCCTCGATAACTTTACGTTTGAATGAAAGTCCAAGTTGGTACTCTGATTACACAATATGTAGCACTTTTTGAGACTCCTCAGGCACACAAGCAATCTCTGGCCTAACACTGTAAAAGAAGATCAGTCACAAGGAACATGTTTTATGTAACAAAACATCTCAACATCCTTCAGGAGTTTGCAAAATAAACATTGGGCACCGACACATTGAATGGTATTCTCTTGAATGATGAAAATTTTGATTCAAGGGCATGTTTTGAACAAATTCACAAGGAGAGAGGCAGAACTGGTTGAGGGATGGAATATCAGAATGCCCTGCTCAGGCAAGGCTATAATGAAGTATTGACAATCAGAGATGCTAAAGAGGGCAGAATGAGTGGAATGCAGGTACCTCAGTGAGGAAGCGCAGGCAACAGAGGCAGGGAGCAACACAGCCCAATATGCAGATATCACAAGAGAGTTACAGACTAGATGTTACCGTGATCAAGAGGGATGTTTGCAATTTTTAATTGGAGCAAATTTCTGCTCATGGAGGCAGTAGCTTTGTGGTATTATCTGAATACTATTAAACTAGGGATCCAGGTAATGTTTGGGGGGGGGATCTGGTTTTGATATCCATTATGACAGATGATGGAATTTGAATTCAATAAAAATCTGGAATTAACAGACTAACAATGGCCTGGTTGAGTGTTGGAAAATCCCATCTGGTACACTGAAGTCCTTTAAAAGAAAGAAACCCTGTCCATACCCAGTCTGCTGTATGTGATTCTAGATCCACAGCAATGTGGTTGGCACTTAACTGCCCTGGATGAGCGAGTGATGCCCACATCCTGTGACTTAATAAGTCAGTAAAACATCCAGTGCTGTAGAATACACAGTCTGATAATTTAGCAACAGTGGAATAACGGAGACATTGAGTTGTCTGATGAGGTAGAATGGGTAACGTCAGCGGATGTGTGAAAACGAATGCCACGCCTTTGCATGAGCTCACCTCATGGTGTCGTGTGGTTGAGAACAGCAGGAGCCAGGGATTGTCACCCCGAAGGGAGGTGCCTAAGTTCTAGATTTTTGGAAAGGAAAGGGAGTTTGGAAACGAGGCCACATTGGTTTTCACTGGATGGATGATGATGGTGGAATTAAAGTGACAGGGACCTTACCAGATGAGAGCAAGAACTGGTAACAATATCAGGGAAAGGGAGGAGGCTGGATATTTGGCCATTAAGTGGTAAAATGGTCAAGAGATGAGAAGTTGGTTCTCATGGACAGGAGGAGCTCCCAAGGTAGGAGGGGAGCTGGAGGAAGTTGAGTATTCAGGACTCAGACAAGGTGGAACTTCAGAGACAGTTTCAGAGAAAGGAGGGACATGGAAGAGACAGCTGCTCAGATTATCTCAATCTGAACGACAAAGAAGCTCCGTGAGCTCTGTACAAGATGGAAGAGAGAGAAAGGGAAACTTTTCAAAAGGAAGTGCAAAGGACATTAGAAAGCGTTAGCAAACTGGGTGTTTACCACAAATTTGATATAATTGACCTTTAATAAACACCTGTAACCAAGCTAGAATTTTCACAAGTTCAATTGAAAAAGACTGCAATGAATAAAATTGGATGCTGGATGTGATCAACAGCAAATTCCAACTCCTTCATTTATGGAAGTTACTTTGGCAGTTATGCATGCCCGGGATCATATTACAGGGCTCCAGTAACAGATAATGATTGTGATAGGTTAGCCAAATCACTGGTACATGAGCTAATGCTGAGGACAATGAGGTTGCAGTCTGATAGGTTAAGTGTGATGCAGGGAACCAGTGTGGCAGACGGTGATTAGTTTAGAAAGAAAAAGCGAGCCAGCATGATTGGCTATGCTAATGTTATCCAATAAGCACAGGAAGAACAACTGTATAAGTTGCAGGAGAACAAAGAGCCTGTGGGGAGCCAGGGAAGACATTTCGCTAGCTCCCACAGCTTTGATTTTGCAAGATTAATGTTTAATTTTGTGAAGGATTTTCTACGTCTCCTGGTAATTTTTAATAAAACATTGAGCAATTCTTCCACAACACAGTCAAAGGGATATCACTTCAATGAGCACTTAGAAATAAGAAATAGGTTTGGTACAGTGTGTTTAACACAAAGTGCATTTATTTCCTTGTCATCTGGATCAGTCTTCCCTTTAACTGAGCTGGAGTTCATTAGCTTCAGCAGAAACCTGCCCCAGTGGATATCATTCAGTTATCAATTACAAAAATAATTAAGTTCTTTGACATAGCTCCTTATCAAGACTTGAAACAAAATCTTCTGGCTGAGACTATGAAGCAGGGAGATGTTCACAGTAAAAACCAGCCACTGTCATTTCTCATGAATACGCTAGTGTTTCAGCAGCTTGGATTTCACAATGAATCTCTTCCCACAGTCAGTACAGCAGAACAGCCTCGAACTTCTGAGAGATCGCTGGAGTTTTAACAGGTTGGATTTATGAGACAATCCTTTCCTGTCGTATGAGCAGGTGAATGGTCTCTCCCCAGTGTGGATCTGCTGCTGTTTAAGGAGGTTGGACGATGGCTTGTACCCACACCCACAGTGAGAGCACATGAAGGGTCTCTCGTCACAGTGAGGATGTTGTTGGGATATCAGTGCCCCAGAGTTTTTAAAGCACCTCCCACATGGTTTTAAGTCTCCTCATTGCAAATCATCTTCTTCCAATACCCTGTGAAATTCATTGAAAACAAAAGGAAATCAAGTGAGAACCCAAAAAAAATGTTTAAAAACCATCAGATGCAACTCAACCCAGCAAGTCTGCTGTCACCATTCAGTGAGATCAGAGCTGCTCCAATAACCTTCAGCTTGATTTTCCTGCCCTATGCCCGCACCCTTGAATTCCTTACTAATTGAAAATCTATTTATCTCAGCCTTGGACACACAGAGCAGCCTTTACAGGCCACTGCAGTATTCAGTACCTGAAGAGAAGGAATTCCTCTACATCTGTTTTTAATAGGTGATTCCTTACTCTGAGATTATGTATTCAAGTCCTCAACTCTCAAATAAATAGTAATAATCTCCCAGAATCTACAATGTCAAGCTCCTCAGAATCTTTCCATAAGATCTTGTATCAGTCTTCTGAACTCCAATGAGTATAGAAGCAGTCTGCTCAAACTCATCTCCTGAGAAATTCCTCCCATATCCAGGATCAGTCTCCTGAACACTCTATGGACTGCCTTTCCCAAAACAAGGGACAAAAGCCATTCACAGGATTCCAAATGTGATCTGACTCGTGTCTTGTACAGTTTTAGCAAAACTTCCATTTTTCTCCCCATTCCCTTTAAATAAAAGCCAACTGACTATTTCCCTTCCTGAATACCCACTGAACCTGGATGGTAGTTTTTCATCTTTCAAGCAGAAGGACCCATAATTCTGTGCTGCAGAGGTTTTCCCCTCGTTAAATAATGTTCACCTCTCTTTGTCTTCCTGCCAAAATGCATATATTTTCCCACATTATATGCCACAGCTCTGGAAGGACTAGAATGAGAGGAGGTTTATCAACCATACCTTGAGCACAACCTCCCAAACCAGCCACTTCCACCACCATGAAGGACCGGGGAGCATGTGTATGTGACCAGCACTCCCTTGGAGATCCCTCCAACTCGCACAACGTCCCAACATCCAATGCTGGATGAATAGAAATTGCCTCCAACTTAATCAAGAACTTGGGAGCAGAGTCTGTTCGAGAGAGATGTGAGGAATGACTTCAATATGAAAAGGGTGGAAAAGGTTGTTAGTTTTCAGTCTGAGACAGATAAACTTTTGCTCAACAAAGGTATTCAGGGATATGGGCCAAAGGCTGAACTCCACGCAACAGCCATGAATTCATTCAATAGTGGAACAGCTGAAAGGCCTACTCCTGATCCTTTGTTCACTGAAAGCTGCAGGCCTCAGTCCCTATTACAAAACTTCATAAATCCAACTGTATCACCCCCTCAGGTAACTATCTGGACCCGGCTCTTCCCAACATTAAGGGAACATCACACTTGGAGATCAGCTTTCAGCCACAGACCCACACCCTCACCGTGACGTGCTATTTCCAGTTTAGTAACGTGGCCTGACTCCAACAGTCTCAGCTCCTGGTGCTGAAAATCTCATCCAGTCCTTTGCAACCTCGAGACTGAATGACCCTAACACATTCCTGATCCACCTCCCACTTTCAATCTCCCTGTAATCTTAAATTCATCCAACACCCCACTGCCCATGTACTCGCTCACACTTGGTTTTGTTCTCCTCACCCTGAGCTCACTGACCTGAAGAGGTCACAAATTGAGGAAAAGCAACATTTTAACAAATTTCTTGTCCTTCTTTTCAAATCCTTCTCTGATAGCGATCATTCCCATCTCTAATCTCTAATCACACAATCTTTCAAGATATCTGCACTTACTTAATTTTGGCTTCTTGAACATAGTCAATTAATCTCCCTAACAACAGTGGATGTTCTTTCAGCATGAAATGTTTAAAAATCAAATTAAGCACCAAGTCATTGAAATGGAGGGGGCCAGACCAGGCGAGGTGTTGTAACTGCATGATGTCAGAGCTGGTGGACCCCATAGTGGTTCATAGCTACTACAACCATAACAAGTGTTGGTTGAGGGATTCCAGGTCAGATTGTTGAGTTGAAGTCTGAGCTCCGAACACTTCCACACACCAGGGAGGGGCTGGAGTTACCTGGATGCTCTGTTTCAGGAGGCAATTAAATTAAGTACCTTAAATCGATCAGTGGTCAGGGACAGAAGGGTGTGACTATAGTGAGGCAGGCAGAAGGAAACAGGGGGTAGTGCTAAATGAGCCTCAGCCCATCAGCTTGTCGATCAGGTTTGAGATTTTTGCTCCCTTTGTGGATGAGAGTGGGGTCTGTAGGGAGAATGAGCAAACTGACCACAGCACTGTGGGAGAGGGAGCGATTCAAGAGGAAGGAGAAAAGAGAAATGCAAGTGTAATCGGAAACAGTGTAGTCAGGGGAATAGAGACTCTTCCCTGTTGCCAGAACCGAGAGTCCCGAAGGCAGATTTGCCTGCCTGGTGCCTGGCTTCACAATAGTCATCTGGGCTGCAGAGGAACGATCCAGTTGTCGATATAGACAGAAGGAGGGAAGACATTCTGCTGAAGGAATATGTGCAGCTCAGGGATAAATTAAAAAACAGAATAAAAAATCTCTGGATTACTACCTGAGCCACAACGTCAGCAAGATTATAACAGTAAGATATGTGGGGCTGAACGACTGGTGTAGGAGAAAGGGGAGGTTTGAATTCACTGGAGATTGGAGACAGTACTGGGGAAGGATGGTTGTAACTGCATGATGTCAGAGCTGGTGGACCCCATAGTGGTTCATAGCTACCACAACCATAACAAGTGTTGTTTGAGGGATTCCAGGTCAGATTGTTGAGCTGACGTCTGAGCTCCAAACACTTCCACACACCAGGGAGGGATTGGAGTTACCTGGATGCTCTGTTTCAGGAGGCAATTAAATTAAGTACCTTAAATTGACCTGTGGTCAGGGACAGAAGGGTGTGACTATGAGTGAGGCAGGTAGAGGAAACCAGAGGGTGGTGCTAAATGAGCCTCAGCCCATCAGCTTGTTGAACAGGTTTGAGATTCTTGCTCCCTTTGTGGATGGGAGTGGGGTCTGTAGGGAGGATGAGCAATCTGACCACAGCACTGTGGGAAAGGGAGCGATTCAAGAGGAAGGAGAAAAGAGAAATGCAAGTGTAATCGGAAACAGTGTAGTCAGGGGAATAGAGACTCTTCCCTGTTGCCAGAATCGAGAGTCCCGAAGGCAGATTTGCCTGCCTGGCTTCACAATAGTCATCTGGGCTGCAGAGGAACGATCCAGTTGTCGATATAGACAGAAGGAGGGAAGAAGTTCTGCTGAAGGAATATGTGCAGCTCAGGGATAAATTAAAAAACAGAATAAAAAATCTCTGGATTACTACCCGAGCCACAACGTCAGCAAGATTATAACAGTAAGATGTGTGGGGCTGAATGACAGGTGTAGGAGAAAGGGGAGGTTTGAATTCACTGGACATTGGAGTCAGTACTGGGGAAAGATGGAACTGTTCCGATGGGACAGGCTACATGTGAATGATGCTGGGGTCAGAGTCCTGGAGTATGGCATAACCAGGGCCTCTATATTGAACTTTAAACTAAAAAATAGGGGTTGTTTTTCAGCTGCGTGGAAAATTATGGAAAAGTCAAAATGGGGAAGTGCTCAGCACAGGTTAAAGTTTCCACAACAAGAAATGGGACAGAAAGTATGGAAAGGATCAGGAATCTAACTTCAGGCACAGCAGATAAGGGGACACCTATGAGAAGAGGGACAATTAGCGCAGGGCTGAGGGACTTGTTCTGTTGTCCATGTGTATTTAATTACAAGGAAAATCAGCTAGTAGGTCAGACTGAACTTGGCATTCACAATGTTGTAGGTATCAGAGAAAAGGCTGCAGGGGGTTCAGGGCTGGTAACTAATTATCCAAGCTATTGAAAAGGCAATGGGCAGAGTCAGAGGGGTTGCCTTGTTAGCAAGAAATAAAATTAAATTGACAGCAAGAAGGGAAATAGAGTCAGAAGGTGTAGAATCCATAGTGTAGAGATCAAGACCCTCAAAGGGAAAAAGACCCCGAAGGAACTTGCGTATAAGCCATTAGCCATTGTCAGGATGTGGGGGAGAAAATACATCAGGAGATTATAAAAACATGTAAGGAACTGTTGCAATAATCATGGCGGACTTCAATATGCAGGTGGACTGGGAAAAACAGGTTGGTAGCGGTTCTCAAGCAAACGTGGAATTATCTCAGAAATGTTTTGTTTGGAGCAGTTTGTGGAAGAGCACACTCAGGAACAGGCGATTCTGGATTTAGTAAGGTGTAACGAGGGAGACTTGATTAGGGAGCTCAAAGTGAAGGAACTCCTAGGAGGCAGTGGCCATAACATAATAGAGTTCACCCTGCAGCTTGAGAGGGAGAAGATTGAATCAGAGGTAACAGGATGACAATTTGCTAAAGGTAACTACAAAGACATGTGGGTGGGGCTGGACAGAGTTGATTGGAAGGGAGAGCCAACCAGTGAAGACAGTGGATCAACGATGGCAGGAGTTTCTGGGTTAATTCAGGAGACATTGCAGAAATTCATCCCAAGGAAGAAGAAAAATACTAAGGGGAGGATGAGACAACCCTGGTTGACAGGGGAAGTCCGGGAGAGCATAAAGGCAACACAAGCAGCATATA
>NC_057759.1:453392-459172 GCF_004010195.1 Chiloscyllium plagiosum
CAATGCTGGAAAAGTAGTAATGGGGAACCACGGCATGGCAGAGGATCTGAAGAGGTACTTTCCATCAGTTTTTAACAGTGGAAGACACCAGCAACCGACCAGAACTTCAAGGGGATCTTGGGGACAGAAGTGAGTGCATTGGCCATTGGTAAGGGGAAGACGCTAAGCCGAAGGCGGATAAATCACCAAGACCGGATGGACTACACTCCAGATAACTGAAGGAGACAGCGGAGTAGATTGGAGAGGCATTGGTGATGATCTTTCAGAAAGCACTGGAGTCAGGCAGGGTCCCAGATGACTGGAAAATGGCTAATGCAACACGTGTTTAAGAAAGGGAGGCAGAGGCAGGAAACTATAGGCTATGTAGCTAGAATGTAGTCATTCCTAAGGCCTGAGAATCCCCTGTTTATAATGAGGCTGCAGAGTACTTGAAAGTGCATGGTAAAATAGGGCAGAGTCAGCACGGCTTTTTTAAGGAGCGATCTTCCCTGACAAATCTGTTTGAATTCTTTGAGGGAGTAACAAGCACGTTAGACAACACAGAGCCAGGGGATGTAATTGATTTGCATTTCCAGAAGGCCTTTGATAAGGTACCACACAGCAGGCTGCTAAATAAGGTAAAGGCAGAGGATTGGCTGCTTGACAGAAGGCAGAGAGTCAGGATAAAAGGGTTTTTTACAGAATGGCAGCTGGTGACTCATGGACTTCCACAGGGGTCAGTGTTGGGACCATAAATGTTCATGTTATGCCTTAGTGATCTGGACAAAGGAACTGAGGGAATTGTTTACCACGTTTGCATATGGGATAGATGTCGGTGGAGGGGCAGGTAGTGCTGAGGAGGTGCGGAGGGTGTAGAAGGATTTGGAAAGGCTGCAAGAGTGGACAAAGAAGTGACAGATGGAATACAATGTGGGAAATTGTGAGGTTATGCACTCTGGTAGAAGAAATAAAGATGTTGATAATTTTCTGAACAGGGAAAGTCTTCAGAAATCTCAAAGGCAAGGGATCTTGGGAGTCCGAGTTCAGGAATTCTCTTAAGGTTAACTGGCAGGTTCAGTTGGCAGTTTGGAAGGCAAACTTTATTGCTGGAACAGCACCATTTTAACATTTATTTCAAGGAGGCTACAATACAAGAGCAGAGATGTACTGCTGAGGCTCTATCAGCTCTGGTCAGACTGCATTTGGAATATTATGAGCAGCTTTGGGCCCATTATCTTGGGAAGGATGTGCTCGTGTTGGAGGGAGTCCAGTGTATGACTCCAAGATGAAGGACTTGTCAGAAAAACAGCAATTGAGGATAACTCTGGGTCTGTATTCAATAGATTATAGAAGTATGAAGGGGATATAGGAAGGAATATAAAGACAGGTAAAAGAGAAGGTAGAGTGGTGTTTTTGATTAAGGAAAACATTGCTGCTCTAACTAGAGAAAATATTTCTGAAAAAGATCATCCAGTGAAACTATCTGGGTCAAAGTTAGAAAGGGATAATCACTATGATGGGACTGTACTATAGGCCCAACAGTCAGAAGGAAACTGAGGAACAAACACACACAGATTTCAGATATATGTAAGAATATAAAGGCGGTAATAGTCGGTTTTTACAAACATTGTCTGGAAGTACCATTGTGTTAAAGGCTTCGATGGAGAATAGACTTTTAAAATTCGAAGAAAATTTCTTAATCAACATGTTCTGAGAGAAGGAGCTTCATGTTCCAGGATACAAATGCTACAGGAAGCTTAGAAAGTCGGGGCAAGAGAGAGGGGAGTGGCAGTTTTGATAAGGGAAAGCATTACTACTGTACTTAGGGACCGTATTCCTGGGAATATATCCAGGAAGTTATTTGGATGATACTGAGAAATAAGAAAAGGGATGGTCATCTTATTGGGATGGTATTATAGACTCCCTGATAGTTAGCAAGAAATTCAGAAACAAATTTGAAAGGAGATTTCAGTTCTCTGTAAGAAGAATATGGTGGTTATGGTAGGGGATTTTAACATTCCAAATGTAGACAGGGTCTGCCGTGGTGTTAAGGGTTTAAAAGGAGAGGAATTTATTAAGTGTGTATAAGGAAAGTTTCTGATTTAGTATGTGGATGTTCCTGCTAGAGAAGATGCAAAATTTGACCAAGTCCTGGGAAATAAGGCAGAGAAGGTGACTGAGGTGTCAGTGGGGGAGCAGTTTGGAGCCAGCAACCATAAATCTGTTTATATTTAAATAGTGATGGAAAAGGATAGACCGGATCTAAAAACTGAAGTTTGAAATTGGAGGAAGGCTAATTTTGACAGCATTAGGCAAGAACTTTCAAAAGCTGATTGGGGGCAGATGTTTGGAGGTAACGTGAAGGCTGGGAAATGAGAATCCTTCAAAATGCGATAACAAGAGTCCAAAGTTAGTATATTCCTGTTTGGGTGAAAGGAAAGGCTGGTAGGTGGCGGGAATGTGGGATGACGATAGAAATTGCAGTTTTGGTTAAGAAAAAATGAAGCATATGTCAGGTATAGACAGAAGAAATTGAATGAATCCTCAGAGAATAAAGGTCATAGGAGTATCCTTAAGAGAGAAATCCCAAGGGCAAAAAGGGGACATGAGATAGCTTTGGCAAATAGAAGTAAGGAGAATGCAAAGAGTTTTTAAGAAATAGATTTAGGACAAAACAATAACTAGGGAGAGAATAGGGCCTCAGGTCAGGCAGCATCAAAGGAGCAGGAGATTCAACGTTTCGGGCATAAGCCCTTCTTCAGGAATGAGGAGGGTGTGCCAAGCAGGCTAAGATAAAAGGTAGGGAGGAGGGACGTGGGGGAGGGGCAATGGGAATACAATAGGTGAAAGGAGGTTAAGGTGAGGGTGATAGGCCAGATGGGGAATGAGGGCGGAAAGAAGATTGCAGGTCAAGAAGGCGGTGCTGAGTCTGAAGGTTGGGACTGAGAAAAGGTGGGGGGAGAGGAAATGGGAAAGCTGGAGAAATGTGTATCTGACTCAATCCACTCTGACTGTGGAAAGGATGTTCTCCAATCTGACAACAGTAACATACCTGCTGGTTGGTAGAAGCAGCTGGTCACACTTGGCTTTGTACTGAGGGAATATTACATTGTCTTGGTCCATCAGTCATTTGCCTGGAGGAAGACAAGAGGGATATTTCCTCTAAATCACTGTCAGCTAAATAGAAAGACATCAACTGATCAATGAAATATTCAGGTCATGATCATGATAATTCTTTGTTTTTAAACAGGGCAAGGTGAACAGAGCAAGGACTGGTTACCCTCTGGCTCTGAGCCCCTTCCAGTCTTTGTTTTTCTGTTTGCAAAATTCTAAAACAATTTACTAAAGGTACAAAAGCTAACCAACATCTGCAAGTTCAATATTCAGCTCCCAATACATTAACTGTTGAAGGAAGAACAACAGGCACTACTCTCACATTTAGATACACTGTCCTTTAATGACCTACTATTCTAAAATATTTCACTTAGATAAAATAAACTCACCAACATATGGACATCTCCACAAATGGAATGATTGCACAGTTCAAAGTCCAGCTCCCAATACATTAACTGTTGAAAAACAAATATTGGGCAGGATTTCACATACTTGGAGACGTTTATCCGGTGCCTGCTATATTTATCTTACACAGGATTATTACATTTGTTTCTACTGTCCTTTATTTCAAAGTCTATTCGCAATAAACAGCGTGAAACAGAAGCCAAACGATGAATTTCCATCAGAGTTCAGGGGATTGTAAACCACAAGAATGTCCCACAGCAGCTTCTTCCCGCTCTGCCTCCCTCAGCAGGCCCACACACAGCCCGAGAAAGGCCTCTCTCTTCCCCCCAGCCCGCTCACTCCAAGTTCCGGGACCAGTTCCTGCTCCGCTCGGCCTCTTACAAACAGCCCCCGGTTCTCCCTGAACTCACCCCGAATCAATCCCGGTCTCCGAGCCCCCCCCCTGTCCCAAGCTCCCATCCCGATGTGCTGCTGGAAGGAGCCTGCTGTTCCCTCGCCTCCCTGGGCGCTGATCTCCCATTGCGGTCTGTTTCAAACAAACCTCTTGCACTCACTGAGTAAATCCTCCTCAATGGCAGCGCTGGGGGAGGGACTCACGCATGCGCTCCTCTGCTCAGGAACAGTAATGATATGGTGAGGGTAAGGATTCTCGCTATACTGAAGGGTTAGATGTAAAGATATTGAGGGAATTTCAGAAAAATCTTTTCACTCAGCAAGTGGTGGAAATCTATAAGACACTACATGCGAAGGTGGTGGAGGCCAGAAACCTTAACCTTTAAAAAGTATTTGGATGAGCACTTCAAATGTCAGTTCCGGAGCCACCATTCACGGTGGGATATGAACGGTGAATATCTCCCCAGTTAAACCAAAAAGAAACGTGTCTTTGAGTACTAGGAGCAGATACATCTTTCGATTGGCGGTCCTTTAGTTCTATGCCAAGTAGACTCGAACCTGGGTCTCTGGCGCTGTTTTCTCCGATTCCAGATGACAGTAAATGAGGCTTTCTGCTGTCGGTGAGAGATTATCAAAATGAACCGAGATCAAACCAGAGCAGCTGCAGGACTGGGATGGCAAATGTGGAGCTTTTGCTGATGTCAGAACTAGTGCAAAAAGGCTGGGCGACATTAAAATATTGTCTAAAGACGATTAATGAGCTCAGCCGGAAGAACGTTCTGTAATGTTTAATCAACATATCGGAGTGTTTTCGATATGTGAAATGAAGAGATTAATTGCAGATTGCAGTTCTTGGCGCTTGCTTTTGTTTCTGCCAGTTGTATAGGTCCAGAAAAGAGATAGATGCAGTTAGGCAAATGGATGAGCGAGAGAGATTGTCTAAAGTATATATTTATAACCTAATGAACAAGTATTGATGAATTCCCCTCTGAACAACATTCTCCTTCTTTATACATCATTTTTCTATGTAAAACATACTCCGTTATTTGTGAAATGGCGGGCTTTTCAAATCGGAAGGAAAAGTGTTGATGATTTGGCGCTGGCTTCAAGGGTAGAGAATGTGCCCTCTCTTCTCCCTGCCTCTCGGGAGCATATTGAACACCAGTGAATCTTTTTTTCTTTATTACTGGTGCTATTTGCTCAAGTCACTCTCTAATATTTGATTATTCCGGGAGCGACAAGCCCCGGTTGGGGTGGGAGCCCTGAGTGTCACCCTGGGAAACAAAACAAGTGCTCCCTTTCTTCCAGACCCACGGGTAGATACATTACACTTTTTTTTAAATTTCCAAAACTCCGCGCGGGTTCTGTTGGGTTGCAGAATAGTGTAAATGGGGCTTTCTGCTGTCGATCAGAAGCTTTCGAAACGAACCGAGATCAAACCAGAACAGTCGCCGGACTGGAATTGTTAACGCGGAGCTTTTGCTATAAGATAATACCTAAAGGCGGCGTTCGTTTTTAATGCGCTCACGCCGAAGAACGGTCATGAAATCCTCACAGGGCTGAATGAGAGTGTTGGTTCTCTCCGAAGACAATCTCGAATCCTTCAAATAGCTTCTAGACCCGAAAGAAAAATTGCAAATTAATGACTAAATACGAATGCATTGTTTTGCGTAAAGCTCCCTTCTCTGATCTACATTTCGGCAGGATTTTCAAATTTGAAAGAAAACGGTTGATGATTTGGCGCCATGTTTTCCCGCCAGCTTCCTCAGCAATGATCATACCAGCTGTAACTGGTGGGAACACCAAGGGAGACAGTGAGGACAAAGGGGATGTAATCCGGAATTAATACTGCACTACTATATGAAAATTACATAACATTCACAGCAGCG
>NC_057759.1:461902-508294 GCF_004010195.1 Chiloscyllium plagiosum
TCGAATAGAGGGCTCCGCTGTCGAGTTAAACTCATTTTGCTGCCGCACAGATCGAGCTTTTTGAGCTGAGCGCTGACATTGTCGGTACTTTTAGACTAAAATCTTGAAATCAACAAATACATTGTCTTAAATTCTACCTTTGGGGTCTATTGGGGGAGCCGGGGAATAAGTTGAATTGAAAATGTTTTTGATTTTCACAAGAGAGACCCAGAAATATCATAATATTCGCGGACACACAAACACAGTTACGTTCGACTTACCGTCCGCCCTTTTCCGACAGCCTCTCTGACACAGTATTCACATTCACACAGTCACACGCCAGAAATATCATCAAATGTAAGTGTGGAAGGATAGAATGTCTCCTCCTTTCTGCCTTTGCTGCGGTGTCCAGGGCGTTAGTTGTAGTTTTTCTCCTCAGTAACTGTTACACTCTCATCAGCTCTATTGTTTACATCCTCAAAGATGGCCAGTCGGTTTGTCAAGCTTAGAAGACAGAACAGTGTGCACTGGAACAGGTCCTTCATGTTCATGCTGATTCTAGCAGATCCTGAATACTGTTTTGTCAAATGCTTCGCAATTGAAGCTTTCATTTTGATTTTTTCCCTGCAGGCTGACTGGTCTATAGTTCATAATTTTATATCTACCTCCCTTTTCCATTGGATTGCTTACACAAGCTAGCCCCCAATCTGTGTAACTTATAACAGAACTTATAGAATCTTGGAACGTGACCATCACTGCATCCAGTATTACTCAGCCCATTACATCTGGGACGTAGATGATCAAGGCCTGGTGTTTCCCAACCTTCAATCCTATCCACTGTCCCAACATCATTTCCCAAATAATACTGATTTGGTTCAGTTCTTCCCTCTCACTAAACTCACCAATACCACTCCTGTGTTAGTTGTGTGAATATTTGTGAACAGAGAACAATAGTATGCTTGCGATTTTTGAGACATTTTCATTCCCCATTTTGAACTCCCCTCTTTAATGTTGGAAGTGGCACGTGGTCCTCTTTGCTAACCTATTTATGTTCATTTCTCTCTTTACACATTTATTAGTGTTTTAGCAGTATTTTAAATGGTTTCCACAACATTACTCTTTTCTTCATTCGTTCTTTGTTAGTTAAATCGCTTTTAGCACTCATTTGTTAAATCTGGATCTGTTTGCAGCCTTCCCGTCTCGCTATATTCCCAAATTGTAGGCCTATTCTTTGGACCAAAAACTATCTTAAATAGTCGTTTCAAGTTTCACAACATTCTTTTTATAGGAGAGAGACGAGAATTGCACATAATATTCCAAAAGTGGCATTACCAATGTTCTGTACACCCATAACATGTTCTCCTAAGTCACATACTCAAAGCTCTGACCAGTAAAGGAAAACATATCAAATGCCTTCTTTGCTATCCTATCTAACTATAACTCCATGTTCAAGCAACAACGAACCTGCATTCCCACGTCTGTTTGTTCAGCAACACTCCATGGGACCTTAATATTAAGTGTGTAAGTCCTGCCCTGATTTCCCATTCCAATTTGCAGCACCTCATATTGATTTAAATTGAACTCAATATGCCTCTCCTGGGTCCAGTGTCCCATCTGATCGAGATCCTGCTGTATTCTGAGGTAGCCTTCTTTGTTGTTTAGTACACCTACAAATTTTGTGTAATCTGCAAACTTACTAACAATAAGTGGAACCTCACATCCAAATCATTCATAATAATGTGGAGGTGCTGCTGCTGGACTGGGGTTTGCAAAGTTAAAAATGACACTCCACCAGGTTATAGTCCAACAGGTTTATTTGGAAGTACAAGCTTTCTAAACACAGACACCTGATGGAGTAGCAGCAGTCTAAAAGTTTGTATTTCTAAATAAACCTGTTGGAATATAATCTGGTGTTCTGTCATTTTTTAACAACAATCATTTATATAAATGATGAAAAGCAGTGGACTCAGCAGTGATCCTTGTAGCACATCACTTGTCACAGGCCTTCAGTCTGAAAAGCATCCCTCCACCCACCACTCTCTGTCTTCTACCTTCAAACAAGTTCTGTATCCAAATGGCTAGTTCTCCCTGTATTCCATGTGATCCAATCTTGCTAATCAATTTCCCAATGGGGAGCTTTGTCAAACGCCTTACTGAAAGCCATTTAGATCACATCCACCACTTTGCCCTCATCAGTCCTCTTCCTTACCCATTCAAAAAAACTCAGTTGAGTTAGTGATACATGACTTCCCACGCAGAAAGCCATGTTGACTAACCCTCATCAATCCTGGCCTTTCAGAAAGATGTAATCCTGTCTCTCACAATCCCCTCAACTGTTTGCCTACTGTTGATGTTATGCTCACTCTTCAATAGTTCCCTGACTTTTCCTTACCACCTTTCTTAAATAGTGGCACCACATTATCCAGCCTCCAGTCTTTTTGCACTTCACCTGTGACTATGGATGATACGAATATCTCAGCAAGGGGCCCAACAATCACTTCCCTAGCTTATCATCATGTTCCAGGTCCACCTGATCGGGTGCTCGTACTTTATCCACCTTTTCTGTTTAAAAACATCCAGCAGCACCTCCTCTGTATTATGGATATTTTTAAAGATGTCACCATCTGTTTCCCCACGTTCTATATCTTCCATTTCCTTCTCCTCAGTAAGTACTCGCTTAGTATCTCCCACCTTTCCTTTTCTTCCACACATAGGCTGCCTTGCTAATCTTTGCTGGGCCCTCTTCTTTCCCTGGTTACCCTTTTGACCTGCATGTATTAATAAAATCTATTTGAATTTTCCTTAACACCATTTGCCAAAGCTTTGTTATGTCCCTTTTTTGTCCTGCTCATTTCCTTCTTAAGTATATCCCTACTGCCTTTATACTCTTCGAAGGATTCACTGAACCTCTCCTGTATTTAATTAATATATGCTTCCTTCTTATTTGGACCAAAAGCTCAACTTCTTTTCTCATGCAGCACTTCCTACACCTACCAGTCATGCCTTTCACCCGAACAGAACATACTGTCTTGTCTCTGTATCCTCATTTTCTAATTTTTCAGCCATCATTTTGCCTGTGAACATCTGCCCTCAGTCAACTTTTGAAAGTTTTTGCACAATACTCCCAAAATTAGCCTTCCTCTAAATTAGAAATTTAATTTTTTGATCTGGTCTATCCTTTTCCATCAGAGTTTTAAAACTAATAAAATTATGATCATTGGCCCCAAAGTGCTCCCCCACCAACACATCATTATATCACAAGAGTAGGTCAAGATTTGCACCTTATCTAGAAGATACATTCACATGCTGAATCAGAAACTTTTCTTGTACACACTTAAAACATTTCTTTATGTCCAAAACATTAACAATATGGTAGCTATAATCTATGTTTGGAATGTTAAAATCCCTCACCATAACCACACCATTATTCCTGCAGACCTAAGATCTCCTGACAAATTTGTTTCTCAATTTCCTGCTGACTGTTAGGGTGTCCGCAGTCCAATCCCAATAACGTGACCAAACCCTTTCTTAATTCTCAGTTCCATCTAAATAATTTCCATGGCTATAAGCCCAAGGAATATCCTCCCTCAGTATAGGTGTGACCTTATCTCTTACCAAAATGTCACTACCCATTTTCTCTTGCTGATCCCTCCCCCCATCCTTCCTATAACATTTGATTCCTGGAACATTGAGCTGCCAGTTGTGTCATCCCCAAACCATGTCTCTGTACTTGCTATGATATCCCAATTCCAATCCCATTTTCCTAACCATGTCCTGAGTTCATCCTCCTTCTCTGTTAGGCCTCTTGCATTGAAATAAATGCAGTTTAAATTATCAATCCAACCTCATTCTCTTCTATGTTCCTGTCTGCCCTGGGTGTTTACTTACCGACTACCAGCCTCAGATTGATTGCTATCTCCCTGTTCCCACTTACCTCACCCCAAGCCCACACCTTACGAGTTTAACCCCTCCCCAGAAGCTCAAGGAAATGTCCCGGCCAATATAGTAGTCCCCTTCCAATTCAGGTGTATTCCATCCTTTTTCTACAAGTCACATCTTCCCCAGAAGAGATTCCAATGATCCAAAAACTTGAACACCTCTCCCCCTCACCAGCTCCTGAGTTGGGCATTCCTCTGCTCTATCATCCTATTCCTACCCTCAGTCGCTCGTAGCAGTGGGAGTAATCTAGATATTACTATCGGAGAGGAACTGCTTTCTAAATTCTTGCCTCTCTTCCTTCTTCCTTCGAAATCTCATCCCTTTCCCCTCCTGTGTAGTTAGTTCCAATGTGTAAGCCCCTTTGTGAATATCCTGCACTCTCGCCGAGAGATCCTTGATCCTGACACCAGGGAGACAACACACTACACTGATTTCAAGCTATCGGCCAGACAGACGTCTATCTGTGCCGCTGACAAAGAGATTCGAGTTTTGTAATTTGTAAAAGAAGGACCTTCGAAATCGCGACTACCTCCATCTGAAACGATAAAGGCAGCTGATGTCAGGGAACATCGCCGTGATATCGGACAAGTTCCCCTCTAAGGCACTCACCATGCTGACTTGGAAATAAAACTGCTTTCTTTCACAGTCACTGGATCAAGACCCTGGAACTCCGTGTTCATGGCATTGTGGGCAGCACATGGACAACAGCTGTTCCAGAAGGTGGCTCACCACCGCCTTCTCAAAGGGATGGAGAATAAATGGTAGGCTCAGCCAGCGACATCCACGTTCCAGGAGCGAATAAACAAAAACAGCTGGGGTCTCTCATTGTGCCATACAATACATCACAAGGTTTCTGTCTGAGCATACATGCCACTAAAATCTGTCATCCACGACAAACTAAATCGAGTCCCATAGATGTTGTTGCACACCTGGTCTGACTTTTGCACATGCCTCCTGACCCAGAAATAAACACCGACACTGTGATTCAAGACTCTCTCCATCAGTTATTTTCTGCCTTCGTAAGAATGTTCCACTTATTCCATCTCTCTGTATGTTACTTTGGGCAAGGAGTTAATATTTCTGGATGAGGGGTCAGCAGGATTAAATACCACAGTTAACATTCGATCAGACGTGATGTTATTGAATGGGGGAGCACAGGGATGGGCCGAGTGGCCGCCAGCTTCCCCGCTCCCTGAGCAGATTGTGAGAGAGCCGGAGGGAGGAGTTATTAACATGACCCGGGAATGAGCTCCATTGGAGCTTCATAAAGAGGCAATTCCCAGCTTGAAACCTTCTCTGCCCTTTCCCCCACAGCCCCAGTTCCTTTGGTCAAATTGAGAGAAAAGGGAATTGGGGAAATGATCAATTTGTTTCTGGGAATCATTGGGAAAAGCAGCGCATGCGCGATGCCTCATCGTCCGATCGCCTCCCCCAAAGTTGATTGTTCCTGAGCAGAGGAGCGCATGCGTGAGGCCCTCCCCCAGTGCTGCCATTGAGGAGCATTTACTCAGTGAGTGCAAGAGGTTTGTTTGAAACAGACCGCAATGGAGAGATCAGCGCCCGGGGAAGCGAGGGAACAGCAGGCTCCTTCCAGCAGCACATCGGGATGGGAGCCTGGGACACAGAGGGGGCTCCGAGACCGGGATTGGTTCGGGGTGAGTTCAGGGAGAACCGGGGGCTGTTTGTAAGAGGCCGAGCGGAGCAGGAACTGGTCCTGGAACTTGGAGTGAGCGGGCTGGGGGGAAGAGAGAGGCCTTTCTCGGGCTGTGTGTGGGCCTGCTGAGGGAGGCAGAGCGGGAAGAAGGTGCTGTGGGAAATCATTCCATTTGTGGAGATGTCCATATGTTGGTGAGTTTATTTTATCTAAGTGAAATATTTTAGAATTTGGGAAACAGAAAAAGACTGGAACGAGCTCAGGGCTCGAGTGGAACCAGGATCTGCACAGTTCACCTTGCCCTGTTCAAAAACAAAGAATTATAATAATCATAACCTGGATATTGCATTGATCATTTGATGACTTCCTACTCAACTGCTAGTGATGTACAGGAGCTCTCTCTTTTGTCTTTCTCCAGACAAATATTTGATGGACTAATCCAAGGTTGACCAACTGCTTCTCACACCCAGCAGGTATGTTACCACTGTCAGAGAGGAGAATGTCCTTTCCACAGTCAGAGTGGATTGAGTCAGACACACATTGAGCTCCATTTCCAGAAGTATACATTCAATCCAAGAGTTAAACACAACTGACGATATATAAATCTACATCATTTTGCCCTGTTCTCAGTGCTTACCACCTCAGTGACAGTAAATTCCACTACTCAAAACCAATTATCATCTGTAAGATTGGAATCAGATTCGACTGTATGCTTATAATAAATATACATTTATGAGCTGCATTAAATTCGTATGTAGATTTGGCATTTTTAAAGTTACAATCAATTAGAACAAACCGATCATGGTGTTACATGTTTATAATAAATATAAATATGAAGTGTGTATTTGAGTGCAGATATAGAAGCAATGTTGGGCATTTATGAGTAACTGAGCAGGACAAAATTATTCTTTTGATAAACAGTTGTCATGTACAAAGACAATAATTAAACAATGTAAATTTCAAATGAACCTCTTGGTCAAGCCTTATTTGCAGAGGATGCTTCTAGAGAGGATGCTTATTGCTCATTCACATACGTACATCCACATCTGTGTCTGTCTCTGTCTCTCTCATTCTCACTCTCAGCCTGGTGTTGATGAAAACACAATTTATGCATGCTCCCATTCTGGTTGAGGGCCTCAGTAATGCAGAATCATTTCCACACTTTTTAATGTATGAAACACTGATTGATAAGACATTAAACCCACCTCATAAAGTGCATCAGATCATGACATGCAGGACTGGAAACACAAAGAGACATACAATGTCTGTGTGATATTGACCAGTACCATTCTTCTCAGTGTTACGGATTGGCAGCACAACAGAAAACTCACTCACATTCAGCCAGTTAATGGTTAAAAGGTAGAAAAATGCAATTTAGGCCAACAAATACTTCCAGATGACAGTCATAAATTGACTGACCAAATTATTAATCGCTTCAGAAGATATTAGTGTTAGATGTTCAATTATTGCAGTGCCCAGCAGCAACTGACAAAGACTTATACACACACACACAATGTAAAATTAAACCTGATATTTAATACAGTAAAATTCAAATTCTTTGCAAAGGTAAGTATTGAACCAACATTCATCCCTCAATCACACAGGTTTAGCGAACATTGAACTGGTTTATCCTACACACTGCCTGAAAACACACAACTGAACGTAGAAAGAGAATGGTATTCATATACGTGACTCGTCACTGTTGCACACAGAGCAAAAGTGGCACTATAGGTATCCAAAGGCCGATAACTGCAGAATTAATCTCAAATTGGCATTTACACTGAGACACTGGCAGTGAGTAGATGAAGTTCAGAATGCCAAACAGTTAGTGGAAATTAGTATGGAGAACAGATAAAGAATAGAATGTCCCAGCACAGACACAACAGGCTGAATGTCCATACCAATTCTGTGATTGAGTCATAAATCACAAAATGCATGAGCTTAAGGTCCAATCACAACACCTAAGAACTGCTATCACAGATATACATCAAGTCCTAAACTCTCGTATAGACACAACTGAAACTGACAGACATCGATTGATATCTGCTTTCTCATATTCACATTGCAGCAACTGGACGGGAGAGAACAATAATCCCACACACACACATACGACAGGTACAGGTTGACAACTAGATTAACACATTCGTGTAGCAAAACCTGACAGGTACAGTATGATAAATGAATTTGCATATTTATAAACAAGAAGCTGGTATATACAAATTAGTAACTGCACTCTCAGATGCACAGAGCAGAATCTGACAGGGACAGGTTGGTTAATAACTCACACATGCAGGTGGTAGTAAATTTCGGAGAAAGATTGATAACTACACTCATATGCACAAAGCAGAAACTGACAGGAATAGATTGATTATGCTCCCAATTTCAAATCATCTAAATTGACGTGTACGCTTTGATAACGACACTCACATATTCATAGAGTAGAAAGTGACAGATAGAGATTGATAATAAAACAGAAATTAGTGGAAAATTCACATGTGAGGCAGCATTTCAGGTCTACTGACCGGTCCACAGGACTGATGGTGGCAAGGAAAATGCACACAATGTGTTCTCCTCTATGTTGGGGAAACTGAATGTAGATTGGGTGTCCACCTTGCAGAATGCATACATTCTATCCACACAAAAAGACCTGAGCTTACAGTTGCCTGCCACTTCAATACACCACCCTGTTCCCTGGCCAACATCTCTGTCTCAGGCTTGCTGCAGTGTTCCAATGAAGCTCAGTCCACGCTGGAAGAACAGCACCTCATTTTCTGCTTGAGAATTCGACAGCCTTCTGGACTCAATATTGAGTTCTACAACTTTAGGGCTTGGGGTCTCCCATTTAATTACCCAGAACCCCACACATCTGGCCTTGTTAACATATAGTCTGCTATGATACACCACCAATTGTTAGCCACTAACAGCCCCTATTAATAGGCTATCCACCCTCTTAGTCTGACAGTTATCCACTCCTTTGTCTATCTCCATCTGTCTTTTACTCGTCACTCTTCCACTCACCGTTTCTTCTGTATAAAACACTAATATTTTCCTAGCTGCCACCAGAAAATACAGAAGTTTGAATACATTGACCAACAAACTCAAGAACAGCTTCTCTGCTGTCATCAGACTTTTAAATGAACAGCTGAAATTTTAAGGCGAAAGTGGGTACTGCAGATCGTGGAGATTAGAATCCAGATTCCTTGCTGGAAAGGCGCAGCAGGTCAGGCAGCATCTGAGGAGCAGGAAAATCGATGTTTTGGACATTCCTGATGAAACACTTTTGCCCGAAACATCGATTTTCCTGCTCCTCGGATGCTGCCTGACCTGCCGTGCTTTTCCAGCACCACTCTCATCTCGCTCAAAGTTTAACGTTAATCTTTCTCTTTGCAGCTTTAATACTGTAATGTGGATTCTGTTCTATTATCCTGATGCATTTTGTATGATATTATCTGCCTGTAAAGCACACAAAACAATACTTTCTATTGTATCTCAGTGCATGTGACAATAATCAGATCAAAACAAATGGATAACTATACTCACATATTCATAAAGTTAAAGACTTTTCTCTCTCCACGATGATCTTTTGGATTTTGACAGTGGGAAAATTGGGTGATGGTAGCACAATTGATTATCACGGAGCTGTGGTTAGATTGTGCGTCAATGATAATTGTCAGGTGTTGATGGGTATGGCGAATTAAAATTCTTCATTAGTTTTGACCCCATTAAATTCTTTTTAAAATCATTACATCAAACTGGTTCCAACTGATAGTCCCAATCAATGGACGAACTGCACGGCTTTTGATCTAGGTGTGTATCCTCTGCAGTTCCTGTCACAGATGCTGTGCTGTTTTTCTGCACTAATGGGACTGAGATACATTCTGGAGAGAGCCTGGTTCTCCCGTGACTGGTGAAGGAAGGCACTGAGCCCCAGTTACTTTGGTACCATGACAATGTACTGCAAATAAATGGCAATGCAAGCTACCATGTGACTGCCGGTGGTGGTGAGCTGGTTAGCCATTCATTCCAGAGAGACAATGTCGGGAGTATCACTGTGCAGCAATCAACAATGGAATCAAAAACACTATTTTTAACGTGACCTGCGACAATTTCAACTTCACACTGCAAGGTCAGAATGACAGTTAGATCATAAATAGACAGAGCACAGAGAAACACCAACCACTCCATCTAGTCTGTGCCAGTTAGAAACAGTTACCCATCTCAATTTGGTAGGTGATGGCTGGTTGGTATCATCATGAGGTTATTAATCCAGAAACATGGCTCATGCTTGCAGGATCCCAGTTCAAATCCCGCCCATACGAGATGGTGGAATTTTCAAGAATTGAAATCTAGAATGGAAAGTCTTATGAAGAGGAGTGCAGTGGAGATTCACTAGGATGGTCGTTGGGATGGGACCTCAAAGAGATGTTTAAGATTCTGAGGGTCCTGGATGGGGCGAAACGAAGCAACACTTCTCCTTCTTGAAGAGTTAATAACAAATGGGGCATCATTTTAAAGTGAAGAGCAGGAGGGTTAGAGAGAGACTGTAGGATTGCTTCATTCAGATGGTGGTGGGAGTCTGGAATGCACGGCCTGGGAGTGTCATTGAGGAGAGAAACCTCGCAACCTTCATAATATACTTTGATGAGCACTCGAAGTGTCATAACATTCAAGGATGTGGATGCTTAGAGCGGGAAAGGGGGGACTAGTGCGTGTATTGATGGAATTTCCGTTGTTCAGTCCGAATGGGCGAAAGGACCTCCTTTGTACTGCAAAATTCAATGATTCTGACTCACTCCATATAACTTGACATTAGTTTCATTTTTTTTTAAAAAAGTTGTTTATTTAATATTGTCACAGTTTGCCCCATAGCTCTGAGTATCACAATGATCGATTGATTTGGTGGCTCAGCGTTTAGCACTACTGCCTCACAATGCTTGGCATCCACGTTCGAAATCGGTATTGGGTGATTGTCTGCGTGGAGTCTGTACCTTCTCACCGTGTCTGAGTGTGTTTCTTCCCACAGTCCGAAAGTGTGCAGGTTAGATGGATTGACCACGCTAAATTGCTCACAGTCTCCAGAGATGTGAAGGATAGATGGCATAGTCATAGGAAATGCAGGCTTACAAGGATAGTATGGAGGATAGGTTGGATAGTCTTTGAAGGATTGGTGTGAACTCGGTCGCTAAATTGCCTGCTTCCACACTGTAGGAATTCTGTGGTCCATCTGATGGTGTGGTTTCTGTTGTGTAGAAGGTTAAAATTACCTCCCAAGGGGCATGCAAGTAAGAGAGCTTTACTTATACAGAAAGAATGCACAAGCACCTATACCTCCCAGTAACATTTCTACTCTGAGAAAACTGTAGTTTTCACCGTCAACATTCGAAACAGTCAAGCTGATGGCAATTTGACATGTTAACATCAAACTGGAATTAAAAGACAGTTGGCAGTTTCAACTTTTAGAAATGCAACAAAGATCATCATGAGAGGTAGGTATAAATGACAATTGGCACGAGGTGCACCTTTGAAATATACCATTCCCTGCCCTTTTCTAAACAATCGAGTCACAGCAGGAAGGAAGCCCTTTGGCACAACTCATAGCTTGCCAACCAGGTTTTTGAAACTGAATTAGTCCCATTTGCCAGTGTTTAGTCCATGCCCCCTAAACCATCCTGTCATTGCACATGCCCAAATGTCTTTTGAACGTCACAATTGTACTCACCTCTATTATTTCTTCCGGCTGCTCGTTCCATATATGGACTACCTTCTCACCTTAAACCTATGCCCTTTAATTCTGGATTTCAGAATCTATATTTCTCTATATCACCATATCTATGCCTCTCATGATTTTTCAAATCTCTATAAAGCCACCCATCAGCCTCCTGCACGCCATCGAAAAAAAAATTCGAGCATATCCAGCCTCTCCTTAGAAATCAAACCTCCAATCTTGATAAAACCGTTGAAAATCTTTCCTACACACTTTCCAGTTTAACAGTACGCATCGTTGCAGGGCAACCTGAATTGTAAGCTGTACTCCAAATGTGCCTCTACCAATGGTAACATTAATTCTGTCCCTGCGGATTTTGATATTTCACTTCCGAAGAAAACAAGCAAGCATCTTTCTTGTTTCGATTTTGATTGTTATACTCTCTATCATATTGTTGATCTCGTCTTTTACTCTGTATCCACCAAGTATTTGCATAATTTCAAAAGTTAATGAGAAACTGTTTGTGTTCTTCTGTGTTTTTTTTCTAAGATGTTTTACAGGAAGTGAAATTTTCATCTCAGAAAATACATTGTTGATTGGCAGGATTGTTGCTTGTTTTCGGACCAGCTAATCTGGGTGTTTTATTAGCCCAGCAATAATACCGTTAAGCCTTTTGATGCTCGGAAGAGCTCCACTTTGCAGTGCACTAAGAGAACACCTCTTTCTGGTTCAGACTTTGCAAGTTCAAGTCCTACCACAGAATGTGCAACAGGTTGATCAGAAAACGAAGTAAATTTGGAATTTACTTCATGTTAATTGTCTCCCAATTTACCAGGGTGTGTCCTTTTTGTCTTCACTGAAATTCGTTATTCCCTTGAACAGTTATTTTGTCCGTGCCTTGCAGCCGTTGTTTTGGTTCGGCTCACAATTTTCTTTGCGTTGGAACTGAGAAATAAATCCGAGAACTTGAACAGTTTAAATGGTAATAAAGGTGAAAATCCTATTAATTATGTAAGTTTCTCACTGATTTCTTTTTAAAAAGATCTTTAAAGCAATATTTCTAAAATTTGGAATCATGTATTGTAATACTACAAATTATGGGAGTAAATTTGCCAATCTCTCAATTTACGTTTCGGTCAATATCATAATAGGATCGTTAGGCCTGATTGGCCGACTACTGATCTTGATTTTTTTAGTTGTTTCGGAGAGAATTTCAGCATGTTAACACTGATGGAGCAGACGATTTATTTCAAAGTTGGGATGGTGACTGGCTCGGAGGGGAGCTTGCAGGGAGTGGTGCCCCCATGTATCTGCTGCCCTTGTCCGAGATGGAAGAGGTTGTGTGATTGTAAGGTGCTGTCGAAGGATCATTGGTGAATTTCCCCAGCTTTTCTTATGCAGATTTAACATTTTCAGACTAGTGACCCCTCTTTAAAACAGTTCCAGGAAGTCTGGTTGAATGAATACTTGCTCCTTTCTCTTCTTCTGTCAAAGGATTTGCCCTTTTCTCTGAAAGTTCCTTTTGACAATTCTGATAACATCGAAATGATCAGTTGTTGTTTTCGAGTTTTGAACAATTTGGGACTAAATCTGAAACAGGTTTTAGACACTGCTTGCTTGGGAAGGACTTTGACCTCTTTTTTTCCTGCAGTTCAAACTAAGTCAAGAAGCTGGACAACTGACAGAACAATACAGTCTTTCAGTGATTCACCCGGGACTTTTATTCTCGTTCATCACAATTAATATCGACATTTTTCTTCACCAGCTGCATGATACAAGATTCCAAGAAGCTGGCAGACTATTGACTGTTTAAGAACAAATGAATTCCAACTCAAGTCCATAGGTACATAAATTCGCAGATTCATGACCAAAGACAAAAGAAAATGAGACTTGTCACAAACGTGAAATGATAAATCGTGTTTGTTGAGCAAGGATCTAGCTGATGCCTGTGGGGATCAGTAAATCTAATGACAAATACATGTATAATATAAGAACATATATGTATGTCGTGTTGGGACCATTATTGTTCCTCTTCATTTTTGGAGGTGTGAGCTGAAGTTGAATATTGAAATTGGAACTTTGACCAGCAGTTTGCTTCTGCTTCATTTATAGAAGTAAACTAAACAGATGTTTGCATTTTGGAAATGGCCTGGAAACGTAACTCTAGGTTAGTTATTGTTCGAGGAACACTGAAGACATTTCTGACTCAAAACTGAGTTTAAATAATAGACATTAATTAGATTACCTTACTGTATAACCTGGCTCTGATAAAGGCATAGCATTAATATTAAATTGTTCATTTTAGTTCAAGTCATAAATTTGCTGTCAGGTGCCTGTTATTCTTAGAGTTTGGTTAGGAGCAATTGGGCAGTTTGGAGAATCATTGAATATCTTTATTTCACTATGTTGTGAATGCAATGATAGCGAATGTGATTTAGCTTGTTGTCATTGTGTTCTTATGAAGAGCAATCGCGCTGCCAATGTGTTGGCTGGCATAGGTACTGAACAGGAACTGAAATCTGACACGAGACCCAAATTGCAATTAAAGGCTTCAGAAATCACGGTGTGTGTGATACATCGGAGTGAGGCTATGGCTTTGTGTATCTCAAGTGAACTGTGTTGCGTTTTACAGTACAATGTAAACTTTGGATGTGTGTCAATTAAATAGTAAAAGTTGAAGCTGTCCCTCTGAAACGAGTCTGTGCTTCTTGTTATTTTTCAAGGTTGTTTTCATAGATTATGTGACAATGTGATCCTCTCTTAAACTCACCAGCTTACAGTCAAAGACAACATGAGGAAGACTTGCACTCTGCTCGGCCTTACCGCAGTCCAATTCTGATTGAAACGCATAGTAACTCTATCCTCCGTTGATTGCTTGGAAATGGGAATTATGAAGAAGCAACTGGAGCATACTTGTCAATATCAACATTTTAGCTCCGAAATTCAGGCATTAGACTGAAATAGCCTAGTAGATTCTTTAAGATCTGATCCAAATGGATGCAGGAAGTACACCCTGTTATATTGCAAATTTATTAGCTTAACATAATTTATGATATATGCAAACTGATGAGTGAATCTATGAGCTTAACCTACGTCAGATATATACAGACAGCGAGTCTCACTGCCTTGTCTTCATATCTGGGTAACTCCACCCGCTTTGAGCTCAATCCCATTTTCTAAGTTCCATGAAATGTGACATATGCAGAAACGTCCCCTAATTGAATGATCCCCAGAGGTGCACCACTCTGAATCAAACAGTGTGCGCTGCATTGCCGTTCTGAACAGTTTTTTAGGCATTCCTCTGTGCTTGGTGATCACAACAAAGTCCAGACCTTGCTGAAAAACAGGCCAGTCCCAATCCTAATGCAGGACATTGCCAGTTAAAACAAACTGCTTTAGACACTGAGTCATGTTGAAAGAACTCCACAAAGGCTGGTACCTTGTGAATAAGATACTCTTTATTTACAATAGTACAATAGTACTTGACAATGGCCCAACTTCTTCAGAGTTAGCATCCAGAGTGCAAAGAACACTTGTCACTTCCATTTATGTCTGTCAGCCAGGGCTCCCTGATTGGACCAATTTAACAGTCCCAATCAGGGAGCTCATGTTCTTTGATATTCACTTGGCTGACCTCTTAACAATCACAACAGGCATAATTGCAACAATTAAAATACATTTGGACTGACACATGAATAGGAAAGATTTAGAGGGATACAGACGAAATGTAGGCAAATCGAATTCGTTCACTTTGGGAAATCTGGCCAGCCTGATTGAATTGTGGCGTTTGGCCTATTTGCATTCCATATCACTCTATAACGATATGACTCCCTGAACAGTTCAGGATTCTCCTTTCCAATCTCTCCCCTCACATGAGGTGTGGTGATCCTCCGGTTAGGCCAGCACCAGTCATGTTTCTGTAATGACAGAACATCCCGGATGATCGGGTAATGTTATGCTGGCTGTTAACTTAATCGTTTCTTGATAGTTTATGTTTTCCCACAGCAGGTTAACCCGATTCAAAGATAACTGAACCAGGTCTGTTTACAATATTGGAGAGTTTGCAAAAAGGTTTTAAAAACTCTTTTTTACGTTATACCCAAACACAGCGAGTACTCTCAATATTTCTTGAAATGTATTGGTATTTGCAAGCACTGCCAATTCAAGTTAAATCTTTAGTATGAAATGTTTTTAGACCTTACTTTGGCCACATTTGGAGTATGGTGTGCAGTTCTGGTTGCCACCCAGCAGTGTCTTTGCTGAGTCTTTTGAGAGGGTGAAAAAGAGATTTACCAGGATGTTCCTGTATAAGAGTGCATTAACTATGAGGAGAGGTTGACATCCTCGGTGGTTTTCATTACCAAATGTGTGCTGAGGTGATACCTCGTAAAAACATAAAATTAACATAGGCAAGGAGAAGGTGGATAGTCGGTGTTTATTTCCCAGGGAAGGAATGTTGAATATAGTGGCGGGCGGGAAGGAATCATAGGTTTATGGGGAAATGTAAAAAAAATTGATATGTGCAAGGCAACTATTTTTACACAGAGAGAGGTAGATGCCTGGAACGTGCTGCCAGGGAATGTAGTAGAAGCAGCTATGATTGCAATGTTTACTGGGTATTTAGACAGACACATTAAGAGGCAGAGAAACGAGAGAGACCGTGCGCAGGCAGATGGAATTAACATAGAACAGCGGTCATTGTCAGAATCACACATGGTGACCCGAAGGGCCTATTGCAGCACTATTTGCCTCGGTGGGGCATCACACAGATTATCCAATTTCGAATGGCCAATTGCGGTTCGGTAGCAAGCGAACATTTTCTTCCTGTATTTAGCTACATCAAGAGAGAGGAGTGGTCAATCAGATTTTTTTTTTAGAAAAACTCAGCATTGTACCATTACAATAACCAATAAATTAGCCATGTTCACTTTTTCTGCAGATCAGCTGTTAATGATTGTACTGTTAAACTGTAATGTCGTTAAACACAAATCTTTGTGTAACCATTTAGCCATTGTTTTGACAAGCTGCTCGCTGTTGCATTGTTACTTCAAAGAAGGAAGGATTCCCTTCCAATTTATATACTTGGAATACATTTGCAGTAATATTGTGTGAACAGAACAATTGAACTGCATAGGAGTGCTTTCTTAAAGACTTCCTCACTGAATGAATACAATGGCTTTGAAAATGCAATGTATGAGATTAGACCCCAGCTATCATTAGTCTTGGGAACGGACTAAAAATTAGAAATGACTGAGTTCTGTCTCATCGAAGCAAGTATGGCCAGTAAAGATATTGGACAAATACTTGTTTCAATAAATGATAGCTTCAACGCATATTCATTTGACACCTGGCCTGAAAAAGGTGCATTTGCAAATTCTTTATTTTTTTAAAGCGTAAGTCCGTCGGAGTCTAACTTAATAAAAGATGTATGTGAAGAAAGAAAGATAGATAGAGCAGTGAAGAAAGAAACAAAATATGTTATTAACTCCAAGACTGTATATACAGAACTCGTTATTGAAAATCAGAAAACTGCTGACTCACCACAACCACAAACTGTCCCCTGTCCAGTGATTGAGTACAGCTCTTTTGTTTGAGCAGAAGGCAGGAAGAAAAAACAAACTTTGGTCAGTTCACACGAGCTGCACAAAATTGAAAATTGAACTTTCTCCCAGTTACCACCGACACAATATTGTTCAGATACACCTTCTGTGTAAAGCAGCAATCTACCTGCACTTAACTCAACTGTATTCATTTCACACAATGTGGTCTCCGCCGCACAGGACCATCAGTTTGTGGAGCGCCTAGTTTCCCAAAGCCCGCTCCTTCAACAGCCCACCATTTTCCACGCTGACCATCCTTTCCTTTATAGGATTGGGAGGTCATGTTGCGGCTGTACAAGGCAATGGTCGGCCAATTTTGGAAATTTCTGATGCAATTCTGATCATCCTCCTATTGGAAGGATGTTGGGAAAATTGAAAGGTTCCGAAAATATTCACAAATATGTTGCCAGGATTGGAGAATTTGAGTAATGGAGACAGAATGAATAGGCTGGAGCAGTTTCCCCTGGAGCTTCGGAGACTGAAGGGTGAACTTATGGAGGTTTATAAAATCATGAAGGCCATGGACAGGATAAATAGAGAAAATATTTTCTTGGGATGGGGGAGTCCAGAACTAGAGTGCATAGATTTAGGTTGAGGGGGAAAGATTTGGAAGCGAGCTAAGGGGCAACTTTCTCATGCAGAGGATTGTGTGTGCACGGAATAAGCTGCCAGATGAAGTGGAGGAGGCTGGTACAACCACAGCATTTAGATGGGTATATGTGTAGGAAGTGATTAGAGAGATTTGAACCAAGTGTTGGCAAATGGGACTAGATTAGTTTAGGATATCTGGTCTGTTCCTGTACTGTATGACTCTATGACCAGTATTAGAATCTTGGGATCTTGCAGTGCTCCAGCGACGCTCCAATCAAGCTGGAAGAACAGCATATCATCTCCTGCTTGGGGACCCTGCAGTCTTCACTAATCAGTAACGAGCTCAATCATTTTAGAGACTGATAGAACTCTTTCCATGTTCTTTACCCATCCACCACACCCCAGGCCGACATGGGCTGCTTTGAACAGACCTGCCACATTCTTACTTACTCATTGTCCCCACTATCAGCTTTTCCCCTTTCCTAGTCAAACTAATTATTATTTCTTTTTCGGTTAAAATTTCATTCATTCTTTTTGGGCTATGTGTCTACTTATCTGCTCATTCCTTTCTATCACCCCAGTAACTTCTGTACTTATATCATCTTTTGTTCGCTGCTATCAGCTTACCTATTCCCACAGAGATCAGTGTTGAGGAATCAGTTTGCCAGAATATAAATATGCATACAAGTATTTCATAGTTAGAGCTCATGTTTCAAACTTATGTTCGTTTGAAAGCTCAATTGTTCTATTCAGAGCAAAAACTATTATATCTACAAATATAATTCGACAAATGCAAATTCACCCAATTGACTTATATGCATGTGTACGTCAATGACAGAACCTAAGTTTGTTGCATGTGAGTTTGTGCATGAGAGTGCGCATAAGAGAATGCATGTTTGCGTGTGCGCATGTTTGGTAAATTGTTAGTGTGATGAAGTATAAGAATGTGAGTGCATTTGAGTGTGGGGAGTGAATGTGTGTCTGTTTGAGAGCGACCATGTGTATGAGAGAGACGAATGAAAAGCAAGGGATTGCATTTTGCTAAAGCAAAGAATGGCAAGACTTGTACAATTAATGGTAGAGTCCTGGGTCATGTTGTTGAACAGCGAGACATGGTGGGGGGGGGTGGGGTTCAGGCACATAGGTCTTTGAAAATTGCATCACTGGTGGACAGTGTAGTTATGAATCCATTTACCACACTTGTCTTTATAGTTCACACCGTTGAGTACAGGAATTGGGACATCATGCTGAGGTTGTACAGGATGTTTTGAGGAGAAAGTGAGGACTGCAGATGCTGGAGATCAGAGCTGAAAATGTGTTGCTGGAAAAGCACAGCAGGTCAGGATGTTTTGAGGCCAGTTTTGGATAATGAGCACATTTCGGCTTGGGCTGTGTTAGGAAGAATATTATTATCGATGGTTCAAAAAAGATTTATCATTATGTTGTCAGGGCTGTGGTAGATAGGATAGTGAAGAAGGTGTTTGGTGTGGTTTCCTTTATTAGACAGAGCATTGAGCACAGGAGTTGAGAGGTCGTGCTGCGGCTCTATAGGACTTGGGTTAGGCCACTTTAGAATATTGTGGGCAATTCTGGCTTCCTTCTTAGTGGAAAGATTCACTGAAACTTGGAAGAGTTCAACAAAGATCTACAAGGACGTTGCCATTTTTGGAGGATGTGAGGTACAGAGAAAGGTTGCATAGGCTGGGGCTGTTTCCTCTGGAGCGTCGGGGGCTGAGCGGTGACCTTATAGAGGTTTAAAAAATCATGAAGGGCATGGATAGGATAAATACACAAAGTAATTTCCTGGAGTGGGAGAGTCCAGAACTAGAGAGAGGGGAATGATATAAGAGAGACCACGCAGAGGATGGTACCAATGTGCAACGAGCTGCCAGAGGAAGTGTTGGAGGCTGGTACAATTGCAACATTAAAAAGGCACCTAGATGGGTATATCAATAGGAAGAGTTTGGAGGGTTATAGGCTGGATGCTGGCAAGTGGGACTAGATTAGGTTGGGATATCAGATTGGCATGGACGTGTTGGACAGAAGGGTAATGTTTCTTTGCTGTGTATGGAGGCCTGTGACCAGTGGAGTGCCACAAGGATCATTTCTGGGTCCTCTAATTTTTGTCATTTGCATAAATGATTTGAATGGGAGCATAAGAGGTACAATTAATAAGTTTGCAGATGACAACAAAATTGGAGGTGTAGTGGACAGCGAAGGGGGTTATCTCAGATTACAACAGGATCTTGACCAGATGGGCCAATGGGTTGAGAAGTGTTAGGCGGAGTTTAATTCAGATAAATGCGAGGTGCTGCATTTTGGGAAAGCAAATCTTAGCAGGACTTATACACTTAATGATAAAGTCCTAGGGAATGTTGCTGAACAAAGAGACCTTGGATTGCAGGTTCTTAGCTCCTTGAAAGTTGAGTCGCAAGTAGATAGGATAGTGAAGAAGGCGTTTGGTATGCTTTCCTTTATTGGTCAGAGTATTGAGTACAGGAGTTGAGAGGTAATGCTGCGGCTGTAGAGGACATTGGTTAGGCCACTGGTGGAATATTGCATGCAATTCTGGTATCCTTCCTATCGGAACGATGTTGTGAAAACTTGAAAGCATTCAGAAACAAATTACAAGGATGTTGCCAGGTTTGGAGGATTTGAGCTATAGGGAGAGGCTGAACAGGCTGGGGCTATTTTCACTGAAGCGTCAGAGGCTGAGGGGAGACCTTGTAGAGGTTTACACAATTATGAGGGGCATGGATAGGGTAAATAGGCAAAGTATTTTCCCTTGGGGTCGGGGAGTCCAGAACTAGAGGGCATAGGTTTAGGGTGAGAGGGGAAAGACATAAAAGAGACCTAACAGGCAAGCTTTTCACACAGACGGTGGTAAATGTATGGAATGAGTGGTGAAGGCTGGTATAATTTTAACATTTAAGAGGCATTTGGATGGATATATGAATAGATTGGGTTTGGAAGGATATGGGCCATGTGCTGGCAGGTGGGACTAGAATTGGTTGGGATTCATGGTCAGCCTGGATGGGTTGGACCGAAGGATCTGTTTCAATGCTCTACATCTCAATGACTCTATGATTCCATGACTCTAAACTCAGTCACTGGAGCGTTTCATTTATAAGGAGATTCTGGGAGATTTTTTAAAACTTGAGCTAGGGAGGTTGTGTGGTGACCTTATTGAATTTTATGAAATCATGAGGGGTGTATGTAAGGTGAATAGCAAAGTTGTTTTCCTTCACGTTGTGGAATTCAAAACATGGGGGCATACTTTTTAAGGTGAGAGGAGAGAGATTTGAAAGGAAACTGACGGTCGACGTTTTGAGATAGAGGATGGATTGCATGTGAAATGAACTTCTTGAAGAAGTGGCTGACGCAGGTAAAGTTAGAACATTTAAAAGACATTTGGATGGGTACATGAATAGAAAGGTTTAGAGTGATATGGGCCAAACGCAGGCTAGTGGGAGTAGCTAGGTTTGGGAATTCTGGTTGGCGTCAACGAGTTGGGCAGAAGCGTTGGTTTCTGTGCTGTATGGCTCTATGACTATAATACAAATACATTATCCTCACTATGACCCAACGGAGGTTGCACAGAACACTTCTGTCGAGATCAGATTAAGGCACTCATTCATTACAGCTGTTTGCTTTTTTTTCATTAGCAGATGCCCACCACGTTAAATGCTTCTAACATGCAATGCACATCACGCAAATTTAAATTGTGACCTCGGGATTAATTCTTAATACATCATGCTCTTTCATTGCAATGAACTGGGCTTTGAAGATACAAAGCAGAAACAACAAGTTAAACCTACACACAATTCGGAAATGTACAATAACCCAAAGAGTGGTGGGATTTTGAATGAAGGAATACATTTAAAAGGATAAATGGCGGCACTGATAGCTGGAATAACTCATGACGAACAACGGGAAAAAGAACATTGTTTGGGTTGTTGAACACCATAATAGAGTCACTGCTCGTAGTATACATGTGCTAGTGGCAGTCCAGAGTGCACAGTTCCACAGTCCCAAACTGAGTCTGATTTATAAAGAGGTGTTAGAGTGTGGTGCTGGAAAAGCACAGCTGGCCATTCAGCATCCAAGGAGCAGGAGAATCGATGTTTCGGGCCTAAGCCCATCTCAGGTAATCAGTTTAAAATGGGCACCTCCATGAGGCGATTAATTAATGATTCCCCATAGGCCTTCGAAGGATTAGCGCAATGTTCTAATACCACTGTTGCTGGATTATTATTCCCGAGATATATATTTTATTCCGGGCACCTGAGTTTAAATCTTATGCATGGCTTTTAGTGGTACTTGAATTCAATTGAAAACAAATCTACCATTAAAATTTTAATAATGATGCTGTTGATTATTGGGGAGGAGTAAAAACCAGCCATCTGGTTCACTTTCACGCTGTCAGGTGAATTTGCCATCCTTACCTTGTGTGGCCTACATACCCTTCAGGATGTGCAATACTAATGGGTTTTCTACTCAAATTATTGAGAGATTATACGCTTCTGGAGCAGATTGGATTTAGAACAAGGCCTCCTGGATAAGAGTAGGGACGCCAAAAGGAACCCCTTTACATTTCACTCTTAATTGCCCATTTATGTAGACAGGAAATTCTGGCCTAGCAAGTGACGTCTACAAGTGTGAGTGATTGTCTTTTTTAAAAATTGCATTTTAGACAAATGGGCCGTGCATAAACTGAATGGTGTTATTTTAAAATGGCTGCTGAAGAGTAGCTTCAAATTAGTATTCAAACACCAAAAATGCGTGAATATAATTATTCAATTTGCTAATTCAAAACTTCAGGAATAGCTTACTACAACATGTGCATGTACAACAATCAAAATGTTATTACTATATACAGCTTGCTTCCTTTGAGACAAAAAAATTCTTATCAGGCAATGTGTCTTTCATACTGAACTAAATGGGTAGGACTAGTTTGTAGTTCATAAACCCATATGAAACAGCATGTGGAGTAGGCCATTCGGCCCCTTGAGCCAACTGTGCCATTCAACAGGATCAAGCTGATCCCATATTCTTCACGTTCATCTTCCTGCCCTTTCTTTTGATTCAGCGACTGATGAAAAACTTAGCTCAGCCTTAAATATACGTAAGGACTCTACCACGTCACACAACTGTCTGTGTTAGCAAGTTACAAAGACAGTGACGATGCAGATCTTTTCACAACTATATGTTGTCCTTGTTTTTTCTTCCCGAGAGTTCACAAAAGACATAGACTCCAAAAAGTCTAAATTTATGGATTTTAGGGACAATTTGACTCAACAGATGCTGCCTTAGGCAAAAGGCTTTTAAGTGAAAAAAAAAACACTTGTACAATGAAATGGGTGTAACCAGTTGCCCCTGGTTTGATTCGGTTTTTAGCAGTTTGGCTATACACTGAAAGCGTTCAGGCCGTTTTTTAACGGCTGGACTCATGATTAGCAGGTCCATGCTGACCTACGCTCTGACATCTTTCCTGTAAGCTTTTGTGTTTGATTATTCCTTTTGTGTCAAAGAGTGTGCATCGGGAGTGTTGCACGTATTGAAACAGCATCATTAAAATGGGATACTCTGTTAGGTTTTTGGATAGGTTAAGTTATTCTCAATTTTGTTCTCTTTTGGTAATCTCGTACGTAAATTCTGTTTTGGTTAAAACTAAATAGTTTGACCAGTTGCATCCCTCGTGGAATATCCGCTGTACTCCTGCTTAAAACAACGTGCAAAGTTAGGATTAGGAAGCTTTCTTGAAATGTTTTGAGAGAATCTGGCCTGGTCCAAACCAAGACTTGCTACTCTGTTAGTGAACAAATTCCTCCCCATTTCTGTCTTCAGTTAGTGTTTCTTTATCCTGAGGCTGTGTGTTCTGAGCTTAACCAGACCAAGACTCGTACCAATTAGTGTTATACAAAATCAAAGAATATCTGCTATTTGAAGTAAATCACCGTTAGTGGCTGCATTCTGAATTGAAGCACCTCTTCAAGTCCACTTGCTAAGCAATCAACATGATCTTTTCGTGAAGCGAAAGTATTGTTCTTCCTTCAAATTGCCATCAAGACTGCATGAAGATTATCTTTGAGGATGAGCGAAATTTATTCTCGAAAACTGTCAAACATTTCACTGAAGGAAATCTGAGGCGTTAATACCTAAATTACGTTTACAACAAACAGTATAGAAATATAGAAAGTAGAAGCAGGAATAGGTCATTCAGCCATTCGTGCCTCCTCCATCATTCGAAATGATTGCGGCTGATCATCGAGCTCTTTTCTATCCTGCTCTCCATCCCACATACTTTGGTCCCTTTAGCCACAACAGCTGTAACTACCTCCTTCTTGTAAACACACTATGGTTTGGCCGCAGCTACTTCCTGTGGTAATGAATTCCGTTGGCTCCTGACTCGCTGCCTAATGACATAACTCCTCATTTCAGTTCAGTTTATTCCTTGTCCTTAAATTATTACATATCTTTCTGGACTCCCAAGTCATCAAGAATATGTTTCCTGCATCTAACCTGTCTACTGCTGTCAGAATTTGATAGGTTTCCATGAGATGTCCCCCACCTCTCATTTGTGTAAACGCCAGTGAATACAATATGAACTGATCCCCCCTCATCCATCAATCATGCTATTCCAGGAATCAGTCTGGGAAAGCTTTGATGCCTCTGTCCATAGCAAGAACACCCTTCCTCAGAAAAGGAGGCCAAAACTATCCATGACATTCATGTGTGACCTCATCAGTGCATTGTACAAATGCAGCAAGACATCCTTGCTCCTGTACTCTAATTCTCTTGTTATGAATAGAGCATAAAGTTTGTTTTCTTTGTTGTCGGCTCCATCTGCAATACACACTTTCAGTGACTTGTGTACTAAGGACACCTAAGTATGGTTTAACATTCCTCTCTCTCACTTAATGGCCATTCAGACAAGTATCCACCTTTCAATTTTTGCTGTCAGATGCTACCCAGAATATAAATACCATCTGCTAGCAGCTCCTTGACACGGGTTATTTATTGAGTGGGAAACTAGATGTGGATAAATTTGAGTGAGAAAGAAACGAAACGTGATATAAGGTGCGGGATTGAGCGAATCACACACCCTTTGAATCCTTGTATGCGTAGTGCGTGTGTGTGTCGCGCACGCGCGCGTGTGCACATGCATTGTCAAACAAAGCAAACTTCTTTATCTCTCAGCAATAAATGCATGCTCAAATTTAATGTGAAATTCAATGTTGTTTTTCTCCCACAGCTCCAAGCATGAGACGATTACAACAAGGCCATCACTTAATCGTGGGCATTCCATAAAATCAGAAGTCACACGACTTCTGGTTATCGTCAAACAAGTTAATTTGAAATCACAAGCTTTCGGACTGCTGCTTCTTCGTCAGGTGAAGTGTAGGTCAAAGATAAAGACGGTTCAATGCATTGAAAGTTTGTGATTTCAAATGAATCTGCTGAACTCTAATCTGGTGTCATGTGACTTCTGACCTTGTTCATCTCAGTCCAGCACCGGCGCCTCGACAGTATACCATAATTGCCGAGATTTTGCTTCCAGTGAGACATTATCACTGTCAAGGGTGAACAATGTGGGATGTTGCACGGCGTCATCACGCATAAAATCCTCACAGTGTGGAAGCAGGCCATTCAATCTGTTGTGTTCACATCTCACCCTCTCGCTGCAACCCTGCATTTCACATGGCCAATCCACCTAATCTGGAAAATTTTGGACAGTGAGAAGAGTACTCGAAGGAAACCCAAGCAGCCACGGATAGAAGATGCAAACTCCACACAGACAGTGAGTAAAAATTAATTCATTATCGCTGGCTCTGTGAGGCGTCAGTACTAACCTCTGAGCCACCGTGCTAACACTTTGTTTTCCTGCACACTGTACCCATAAATATTTTGAAGGACTGTTGTACATAAATTAAATAATGCAGAGTAAAATGTTCTGTTGTAAATAAACTGAATTGTGTGGTTCTTGCAGGCTGTCGACCAGAAGTGTTCAGCCTTCATTTTATGCTGTGGTAGAATGCCTGCTTTAGACGTGAAAATCCAATGTCTGCCCACTGTTCAACTCAGATTGTTTTCCAATCCACTCTATCGCTTTTATGATACCACGGCTGTCATTTTACATTGGAGTAGATTAGATTAGATTAGATTAGATTAGATTAGATTCTGTACAGTGTGGAAACAAGCCCTTCGACCCAACAAGTCCACACTGACCCTCCGAAGAGTAACACACCCAGACCAATTTCCCTCTGAATAATGCACCTAACACTATGGGCAATTTAGCACCGACAATTAACCTGACCTGCACATATTTGGACGGTGAGATGAAACCGGAGCACCCGGAGGAAACCCACGCAGACACGGGGACAATTTGCAAATTCCACAGACCAGTAGTTTTAGGAACCTGAGCTCTACAGTTTTTCCCTTCATTGTCTAAATCTTCACAATGTATTTAATGCAGAAAATGAGAGACTCTTCAGCATGGAACAATTCCAGGATGCATGAGGTCAATGAAAGTATTCGCAATAAGCCAAATGAAACTGGCTTATTTTCAATGCTTCCGTTAATTGAAAAGCCGTGAAAGCATATTGCTTTATTGTGTTAAAAAAATTGAAAAGTTCGATTTTCTTCGAGCTTAAAAGTTCTCCAGAAAAGCTAGGTTTTTTTTTAAGGATTTACGTTTGGAGGTTTAAGTGAAGGAAGCCACTAAATGAGGCTTCTTCAAATGGAATAAATTTCTCTTATAAGGCAGCATTCAACACCTGAATTCAAAATACACCCAAGCTATTTGTATGCAGTTCCAAAGTTAGAATTACCAAAGGTCCTTTGATTTTCTTGGCCTTTGTTCAGCTATCTGAAAACTCAGAAACTCATTTTGTGGACAAATCACTGCCGTGTATTTGTCATAAGACTCTGTTCTGCATTTTGGCTGTATTCCATTTCCTTTAAGCTCTAATTTAGCATTTGCATGAGCCACGAAAAAGTATTCTTTGACTACAATTAACATAATCAATAGGGATCTGCACACATCCCAAGCTGTTGATAGTTGGTCCCATGGTTGTACAAACACAAAATACACAATATCCTGTAGCTCAGACACTGTGGAAGAAAAGTGCACAGGTTATATTTGATATCAAAACGCTACCAATTTTGTTTCGCATTAGATTAAGGAGGTTCTAATATTCTTTCTATCAGTTACTTTATTTTTTACACTCCTCTCCAACTTCTTCCATTCCCCTTCTATTTGGTACAGAATCTTTGAATTCTTATTGCTATTCAGCTTAGAATCCCTACAGTATGGGAACAGGTCCTTCGGCCTAACAAGTCCGTTCTGACCCTCCGAAGAGTAACTCACTCAGACCCATCTCCTACCCGATTATTCTACATTTACCCCGACCAATGCACTTTTACTACACATCCCGGAGTACCAAGGACATCTTAGCAGAGCCAATCCACCTAACCTGCACTTCTTTGGTTTGTGAGAAGAAACTGGAGTACCCAGAGGAAACCCAGACAGACACAGTGAGAAGGGGCAAACCCCACACAGATTGTCGGACGAGGCTGTAATTGAACCTGCGTCCCTGGCACTGTGAGGCAGCAGTGCTGGACACTGAGCCATCATGCCGCCCGAAATTTTAAACTGAATGTGACCTGATTAACAGAATTCCTACAGTGTGGAACAGGCCATTTGGCCCAACAAGTCCACACCGACCCTCCAAATGGTAACCCACTCAGAGCTATTCCCTACATTATTATCCTCTCTTTACCTCTGACTAATTCACCTAACCTACACATCCCTGAACACTATGGACAACTTAACAAGGTCATATGTGAAAAGTTTTTTAAAAGTTTCCAAACACTCTTTTTCATATTGCACGAGATGAAATTCCAAGAAGCATTGATTACCCATCCACCTGTCATTTCAATGCAATTTTAATTCTGTGCACATCTTTTCTTATTTTCTTGCAATTGCAACATTACTTTCACACATCTCATGAAAAGAAAAGTCCACTGGTTTCGGTGCATGATTGACAGATTGAAAAATAGAGTGCAGCTTCTTCCAGCGTTTGTCAACGCGGTTCACACACTCCGTGAGAGAGAGAGAGGCGCTTGAAGAGGCTGCTAGCTTTCGGACTGACTCTTTTCTGGGAAGAATCCACACTTATCTCTTCATGACGCGGGTGTTATATGTAAACATTAGCAGGATTCTTCAGTTACGGCAAAACAGTGGGTTAAGAAACTCAGATAATGAGTTTTGTGCATTTCAATCCTGACACAAATTCAGTGGGAAGCATTGTCAGATTGTATAACGTTTCAGTGCATCACTTGATTCGTGTTTCAATAAAGTTGTATTCTGTAATCTATTTAGAGCATGTTTTTACACAAGGCTTAAAAATGAACGTTTGTGATTCGAACGTTTTTAACTTATAAACGTTGCTGAGAGTAACTGGATTCTTTGCACTTTGATCAACAATTTCTTTTGTATTTAGTAACTAATGTTTTACCTATAGTGGATAAATATATGACGGTATAAAATGAATCATGTACATTAAACCAGGGCCCAGCTCGGCAGTTTGTGCTAATGAAATGGGTACAATACTGATGGATGTGCACTTCATTGTGAAAAATGCTGTTAGAAATTTAAGCAGTAAATGTCGTGTCTATCTGTCTATATTCACATGCGTCATTTCTTCAGTTGGACTCCATCTTACTTGATTTTAAAAATTAAAAAAAAGTTGCTGATGTTTCTTTTCTGTGCCAGGAGTTAAATAAAAATTTGTTGAAGCTGATATTTATGAAAACACAGATGTTTCAGATATCTTTGCTGGGCATGTTTGCTTCGATGAGGCTTGACTCAGCCATCATTAATCTTCAATCCCTTCCCGACACAAGGATGGCTGGAGTCTATTCGAACACAGTCCTTTTTCATAACCATTACATTAATTCAGAGAAGAAGTCTTTTGAGCTGACAATTCTATAAATTGTGCATTTCAGAGTAGAGTTTTATAGTTAGGGAAGGAAAACGTTTGAGTTATTTTCTAAGAAAGAAAAGAAACAGGAATTGCTGCTTTTGCAAGAGAGGAATGTAGGAAGGGTAGTGGGCCTTTCATCCCCTTCAACCTGTCATCCCATTGAATATGAATACAGCTGATCAAGCACGTCACTGCATTTTACTCCATTCCCACAACACACTTAACGATTGGTAATCAGAAAACTATGAGTCTATACCTTAAACATACGCAGTGATAGAGTGACATAGACCCCTCCTCCCCCCCCCCCCCCAACCAGGTACAGAATTCTAAACGATTGTAATCCATTGAGCAAACCAAAACAAACCCTCATCTTGGACCGAACTCCTACTTATTTTAAAATTCTGCCGGTTATAGTCTCCCCCAACCGGTAAATAGTAAACTGATGTATCATGTATCTCCTTTCAAGGGTTATGTTATTGTACTTGCAATGATCATCGCACATCCATCAATTCCCTTGGTTAATACAGTCCCAATTTTCCCACGAGGATATTGCCCCAAGTCTGGGGATTCATAAAATCTGGTGAATCTTCGTAGCCTTCTCTGCACAGACATAACATCTTTCTTGAGATATGCAGACGAAAACTGCACATAGAAGAGCAAAATTGCATTGTGCATAGAAATTGGCTGTAAATATATCCATAAATATGTGAGAACAAGTAGTTTATAAAGATAAATGGAGGTCCAGTGCTGCCAGAATCGAAGTCAACATATATGGGGGAATAAAGAAATGGCAGTATATCTTTTCAAATGTTTTGCTTCTGTCTTCATAAAAGAAGAAGTAAGTGTGCGGAAATGTTAAATAACTAAGGGTGGAGAGGGCTGGAAAAGTGAAAAAAAAATCATTATTAGGAAGGATTTGGTGCTGAGTAACTAATAGCGGTAATGGTGGACAAACACTAGGACCTGACCATCGACATCCCAGAGTGGGGAATGAAGTGATCTTGGAAACATTAGATGCATTGATGATCATCTTCCAAAATTCTTCAGACTATGCAGCATTTCGCACAGAGTGCTACTCTCTTTACTTTTACAAAAACACAGACGGTTTATGTATTTTTATGTTTATTAAAATTTTGCTTTCACAATCATATATTTTTTTTATCACCATCTCAGCGTTCCTGAAATATTTTCAGCTCTCTGATCTACCTCTACAATTTGTGGCTTTGTCCACTTGCATTTTTGAATTGAGCAGCACTCCTTAATCCCCGTTTTCAACCATAAGTGATTCTGCTTTTTTTTGAGTTCTGCATTTTGACGTGAATCCTTTTATTTTCAAGAATGGCTTTGAACTACTGAATCCAAGTTGGCCACTGCTTATCCATGGAGATTCTCCTTAGGCTCATTTCATTGCCTCCCAGTCCTTGCCTTGTGTTAACTTCAGGACACCATTTTGAGGAGTTGAATTGTTCTACTAGAAACGTAACTTGAACCCTCAGCATACTTGGATCAGTACTCCCTAGTGAATTGTTAGCTGTGTCATCGATTATTCATCCAGCCTTTTTGTATGTGCATATGTCGAAAATAACCTCTTTCAGTTTATGTTATCAAATAGTCCCCAATGCAGTCCACAATGTCATCTTTCTATTTAATTAACTCAGTTGGCAGGATGGATAGTTTGCAATGCATCTTTCTAAAACGTTTTAGCCTTTACCTTCTATCTATGCCCCCAGTCATTATTCCTTCCATCAAGGCTCGAGGGGCTGAATGGCCTACTCTTATTCCTATGTCCAATTTATTCTGCTTCCTAATATCCAACATCTGAAACCAAATCCAAAGGTCTTCCTGATTTTATTACAGATGCTAGAATGTGTCGCTCTTCCAGACATAGACAAATTTAAGTACACGTTTTTAATATCATTGTATTACATGATATTAACATATACATAAACCTATAACATAAACCTCTTCCAGTTAAATGTAGTGAAACATAAAATATTGTGTGATAAGAGAAAAAGAAATGGTAAATAGGAAAAGGGTACAAGTGGAATAGAAAAGGCAGACAGCAGGCTGATTACAAACAGTCAGTGAGAGGGTGCAGTGTGAAAGGAGATCACCAATCGAGGTTAAAGCAAGGCCAATTGGTTAGAATGAAATCGAAACGGGCAATTTTCTGATCAAGTGAATATTAAAAAAGCATGCAGAGGGACATTTGCAATGTCAAAACATACGAGGTTATGGGCCAAATGCCGGGAAAATGTGATCAGATCAGGTTGATCATTGTTTATTTGTGCGTTTTCGATTTGTGTGACTCTATGAGAAGAGAGTGCACAAATACAGGACGTAGATACACTATTTTATTGTTGTACAACTGGAATTTGCACCACAGGAATCAGTCATTAACCTGCCATGCAATAAAAAGGGTTAGTGTCAGGAATCAAAAGGATTCAACAGATAGTTCCATCACTCACATTTTAAAAAAATGAAAAGAATCTACTTTCACAAATTTAATTGCACCGAATCATAGAGATCGACAGTCCCACAGGAAAAAGGCTATTCAGCCCATTGCGTCTGCATCAGAGGAAAACCACCCACTGAAATTACATAGATCTCTCTGCCTGTCTGTGACTTGACTGGTGCATTCATTAAAATCAGCTGATTTTTGGAGCCTTTCTACATTCCATTGAAATAACAGCATCAGTCCCTCTTTATTTCAACAGTGAATGAAAATAAGATTCCCACTCACTTATTCCAAGAAGAACTATGGTGAGAAATGTGTTTCTCTGAGGACAGTGAAATAAGTCGAATACTCTTTGCCTTGTATTGTATTTGCTTTGTCTTCTGCTGACTTGTCTCAATGGTTTTAATTGTTTGAAGTCATGGCGGAATAGTAGGAGCTAGGTGAACATGGAATACAGAACATAAAGGGAAAACCAAAATCATTAGTAATGTAAACGCTGTGTTAAAATTAGAGTGGCAAAAATCACAATATAGCTGCCATCCCTCACCACTTAATACACAGAACAGTACAGCACAAGAAGAGCCCCTTTGACCCACCATGTCTGTACACAACCATGATGCCATGCTATACTAATCCCATCGGCCTAGAAACAGTCTGTAAGCCTCTATTCCTTGCATGTTCATGTGTCTGCCAAAAATGCCTCTTAAATATTGCTCTTATATGTTCTTCTGCCGTATCCCTTGCCAGCGTACTCCAGACTCCTACCATTCCTTTGTATAAAGTATGTGCTGGTAAATATCAGTTAAATATTGTTTAGGCCACACAGCGAAATTATTTTATGCAGTTCTAGAATACACATTCCAAAATGGAGGCAAAACTACTGGGAGAGGATGCGGGTGTGATTTTCGAAATATTAAATTAGGGCTGCAATGGTTCAGTGATGGAGAAATATTGGATAGACAGAGTTTGTTTTGCTTTAAGCAGAGGAGATGGAGGGGGTCAGTGAGACATGATTGAGATATATAAGAAAATAAAGGAAAAACAAACTAAAGGATTGCTGCTGATGAAGTGAGAGGGTGATAAATGCCAGGTCAGGTGTCAAAGAGAAGGGCGAATGGATAGTAATCGTGTTAGGTGCATTCCATACAAACTGCCAGGAGTGTCGGACCAGCCAGGATCCCATTGAATGGATGAGCAAGCTCGGAGCCAAACGGCCTCATTTTGTTCATATTTCTGATGGGCTTGAAATGAGAGCTGGAAGAGATGGTTGACAGGGATCTCGGTCGAGAATAACTAACACGGCAGAGTTTGTCACTACTGACGGCTGGACATGCCTCAGAGGAAAAAAAAACGAAACTGTTGCCCCTGGACATTGCTCAGTGGTCACTCATTCAAAATATACACTCGATTGATAGTGGGCAATGAAAAAGGCTATCTATGACTGCAATGAGATGTTGATCAGCTGGGCCAATGGACTGAGGAGCGGCAGGTGGTGTTTACTTCAGATAAACGCAAGGTAAGACATTTTGGTAAGACAAACCAGGCAGAACTAACACTGTTAATAGCTGGACGCTAGGGAATGTTGTCGAACAGATAGACGAAGGGTCTCAGCTGCACAGTTTCTGGCAAGTGGTAGACAGGGTGATAAAGAAGGCATTTGGCACATCTTTGTCAGAGATATGAATACAGGAGTCGGGATTTCACTTTTCTCCTGCACAAGGCATTAGTCAGGCCACTTTTATAATACTGTGTACAATTACGGTCTCATGCTAAAGGAAATATGTTGTTCAACTTGAACGGGTGAAAAAAAGTATTTACAAGAATGTTACCAAAAAGGAGAGTTTGAGTAGTAAAGAGAGACTGGATATTCTCGGGCGTTCTTTGCTGGAGCGTCAAATGCTGAGGGATTGAAATTACAGAGGTCCCCATATAAAATCACTGGAGGCATAAGCAAGGAGAATAGACAAGGTCTTTTCCTCAGGGTCGGAGAGTCCAAAATTAGATGGTGCAGTTTAAGTTGAGAGGATAAAGATTTAAAAGAAAACTGAGTGGCAAATGCTCCACTAAACATGTGGTGTGTATATAGAACGAGAGGAAGTGGTAGAGGTGAGTACAATTACAGTTAAAAGACATTGGGACAGCTCCGTGGAAAGCAAACATTGGGAGGGATTTGGTCAAACGCAGGTAAATGGGAATAGTTCAGTTTAGGAAACTTGGTTGGAATGGATGGGTTGGGCCGAAGGGCCTGTTTCTGTGCTGTATGACTCTATGACTTTATGTGCGATTCTTCTCAGCTTTGAACCATTTCACTTTTCGTTTGCAGATGCAAGTCTTTGGCGGCTCAGGGGAGAACCAAATAAGCAACCATCAGAGATCGGATGCAAAAGTTGAATCGCCTCGATACTCGGAGTAATTAATCTCTACTTGAGTTTCTACAGTGCCCCCATCCGCTACCATTCTCTCACACTCTGTCATTATAGGAACTCTGTAGCTTCTTGCTAGGCCTAAAAGGGGAGCTCTCACTACCTGTTGGAGATTGATCATTTCTAGAATGGTACAGCAAAATCAAAATACCGTTATCAGTTCCATCTCAATTCAGTTTGATTCAGTCTTCAATTTATGAATTGACCCTTATTTTCTGCAATGACACCAAGTCGCTGACACCATAAATCAATACATTAATAGCCCATGCCTCAAAGACTTTCCAATTTTAACATATATATTGTGGAGAAGATCAGGGAGCACAAGATATCGGAACCACTCGGGGGACGCCATCCCAGTATTGATAGCATTACAGTTTGAGAGGGAAAAGCAGAAATAAAGATGTAAGGGGATAATAATCGACTAAAGATGACTACAAAGACAGGAGAGCCTAGAATTGGATTGTACAAAAAAACAAAGAACAAAGAAAATGTACAGCCCAGAACTAGGCCCTTCGGCCCATCAAGACTGAGCCAATCCAAATCCATTGTCTAAACGTATCACCAAATTACTAAGCATCTGTATCCCTCTAGTCGCACCTATTCATGCATCTGTCCAGATGTACCATAAATGAATCTACCGTGCCTGCCTCTACTACCTCTGTTGGCAACACGTTCCTGGCACCTAGCACCTTCTCTGTCAAGTACTTGCCACGTATATCCCCCTTCAACATTTCTCCTCTCATCTTGAAAATGTGACTTCTATTTATTGAGTCCCCCACTCTCGGAAGAAGCTTATCTCTATCTACCCTGTCTATACCCTTCAGTCAGACCCCCCTTTGATCTCCTTTTTTTGGATATGAAAACAATCCTAACCTACTCAACCTCTCTTCATACCAGGCAACTTCCATACCAGGCAACATCCTCGTAAACCTTCTCTGCACCCTCTCCAAAGCATCCACATCCTTTCGTAATGCGGCGACCAGAACTGTAGACAATATTCTAAATGCACCCGAACGAAAGTCCTTTACAATTTTAGCACGAGCTGCCAGCTTTTATACTTAATAACCCGTCTGACGAAGACAAGGATACCATATGCCTTCTTGACTACTCCATCCACCTGTGCAGCCACCTTGAGGATATAATGTACCTGAACTCCCAGATCCCTCTGCTCATCAAGTTTTCCCAAGGCTCCTCTGTTTACAGCACAGTTCATTCGCGAATTAGACTTCCTAAAATGGATCGCCTCACATTTGCCTGGATTGAACACCATCTGCCACTCCTCCGTCAAACTCTCCAATCTATCTATATTCTCCTGTAATCTTTGACAGTCGCATATGCTTTCTGCTACGTCACCAGTCTTCGTGTCATCTGGAAACTTACTGATCACACCAACTTCCAGATCACTGATGTATATTTGGCAAGGGGGTGGAAACCAGAGCTACATTTCTGAGAGGTGGGTAGTTGTAGTTGGGGCAGTGACTGGATGTAGTGAATCTATCGGGAAGGATTTTCACGTGATGAAACAAAGAGATCATTGAAAGTTTGTCTGGTTTATGTCTGACATTCTGACAAGGAATGTCAGAAATGACAGTGATTAACTTTGAGCATGGATCAGTACTTGGGACTATGATGTTGTAGCCATAACGGAGACATGGGTTTCACGGGAGTAGGAATGGTTGCGAGGTGTTCCATGGTTTAGAACTTTTAAAAAGAACAGGGAGGGCGGAAAAAGAGGAGGGGATGTAGCATTGCTAACCAGAGAGTGCACCATAGCTACAGAAACTAAAGTTGTTGAGAAAGGTTTGTCTACTGAGTCAGTATAGGTAGAAGTTAGGAACAACAAGGGAGCAGCCACTTCATTGGGGGATTTCTACAGACCCCCTAGTTTCAGTAGGGAGATTGAAGAACTCATAGGCCCGCAGATTTTGGAAAAAATGCAGATGTACCAGGGTTGTCGTTATGGGTGACTTCAACTTTACGAATATTGTCTGGCACCTCCTTAGTGCAGATGGTTTGGATGGAACCGTTTTTGTCAGGTATGTTCAGGAGCGTTTCCTTACTCAGTGTGTAGACAAGCCGACGAGGGGAGAGGCTACTTTGGATTTGGTGCTCGGCAATGAGCTAGGACAGGTGTCAGATCTCGCAGTGGGATGAAGCTTTGGTGACAGTGACCACAACTGCCTCACCATAACCTTGGAGAGGGGAAGGAGCAGTTACCAAAGGAAGATATTAAATTGGGGAAAAGGAAATTATATAGCTATCAGACAGGATTTGGGAAGTACAGATTGGGAGCAATTGTTCCACAAAAAGGGCACAACAGATATGTGGAGACTGTTTAAGGAGCAGTTATTGTGAGTGATGCACAAAATTGTTCCTCTGAGACAGGCAAGAAGAGGTAATATTAAGAAGCCTTAGATGACCAGAACAGAAGAGCTTGTCGTGAAAAAGAAATTTGCAACTTACGTAAGGTGGTGGACCTAGCACAGCTTTAGAAGATTACAGGATTACTAGAAAGGAGCTCAGCAGTAGACTGAGGAGAGGCAGGATGGGCCACAAAAAAGGCTTGGCAGAAAGGATTAGGGAGATTAGGATTAGGCATTTTACTCATACGTGAGGAATAAGAGAATGATCCGGGAGAACGTAGGATCGGTCACAGATAGTTTTTGGAACGTGTGCATGGAGTCTGAGTAAATAGAGGAAGTCTTAAATGTGTATTTTGCTTCGGTTTTCACGAAGGAAAGGGACCTTGTCGTGAATGAGAACTTTAAGGAGCTGGGAAACAGGCTTGATCAGATCAAGATAGATGAAGTTTATGTGCTAGAAACATTGGCAAACATTAAGATTGAAAAGTCCCCAGTGCCAGACCAGATTTATCATAGGCTGCTCCGGGAAGGAAGAAAGGAGGTTGCTCAGCTGCTGATGAAAATTTTGCTTCCTCTCTCTCCACGGGAGTTGTACTGGAGGAATGTTGTTCCTGTTTTCAAGAAGGGCAGCAGGGAAATCCCTGGCAATTACAGACCAGTCTTACGTCTATGGTCAGCAAGAGTTTGGAAAGAATTCTGAGGGATAGGATTTATGACTATTTGGAAAAGCATGGCATGATTAAAGCATGGTTTTGTCAGGGGCAGATCATGCCTCACAAATTTTATTGAGTTCTTTGAGGAGGTGACGGATCAGGTCGACGAAGGTGGATGTGGTGTGTTTGGACTTCAGCAAGGCATTTGATAAGGTTCCCCATGGTAGGCTCATTCACAAAGTCAGGAGGTATGGGATACAGGAAGATTTGGCTGGTTGGATTCAGAATTCGTTGGCTGACAAAAGGCAGAGAGTGGTTGCAGATGGCAAGTTTCTGCCTATAGGCCAGTAGTGAACGGTGTCCAGCAGGGCTCTGTCCTTGTGTCTCTGCTCTTTGTAGTTTCTAATAAATGACTTGGATGAGGAGGTTGAGGGGTGGATTAGTAAATTTGCCGATTGCAAAATTGGAGGTGCCGTTGATAACATCGAGGGCTATTACAGGCTGGAGCGCGACATAGACAGGATGCAAAGCTGGGCTGAGAAATGGTCAATGGAATTCAACCTGGATAAATGTGAAGTGATGCATTTTGGAAGGGCGAACTTGAATACTGAATATAAGATTAAAGAAACGATTCTTGGCAGTGTGGAGGAACAGAGGAATCTTAGTGTTCAAGTGCATCGATCCATCAAAGTTGCCACCCAAGTGGATAGGTTTGTTAAGAACACATACGGTATTTTGGCTTTCATTAACGGGGGATCCAATTTAAAAACCGTGAGGTTTTTATGCAGCCCTACAAGACCGTGGTGAAACCATATTTGGAATAATGTGTCCAGTTCTGATCGCCCTATTATAGGAAAGATACAGAAACTTTGGAGAGAGTGCAAAGAAGATTTGCTAGGGCGTTGCCTGGACTGCAGGGCTTGTCTTACGAAGAGAGGTTGACTAAGCTCTGACTTTTCTTTCTGGAGAGAAGGAGGAAGAAAGGTGACCTGATCGAGGTATACAAGGTAATGAGAGGCTTGGATAGAGTCAATATCAAGAGACTTTTCCCCAGGGTAAGATTGATTGGCACGAGGGGTCATAGTTTTAAGATATTAGGAGGAAGGTATAATGGAGACGCCAGAGGTAGGTTCTTTACGCAAATAGATGTGATTACATGTAGTGTGTTGACAGCAGTGGTGGTGTATGCATTCATTAGAGACATTTAAGCGACTGCTGTGCATGCACATGGACAGCAATGAATGGAGTGATGCGTGGGTTAAGTTATTTTATTTTAGATTAGGAATAATCCTCGGCACAACATGGTGGGCTGAACGGCCTGTTCTGTACTGTCCTTTTCAATGTTCTATGTTCTATATTTCAATTAACAGTGGCCCTAGCACTGATTCCTATGGAACACCACTTGTCACCTTTCTCCATTTCGAGAAACTCCCTTCAATTACTACTCTCTGTCTCCTGTTGCTCATCCAGTTCTTTATCCACATAGCTAGAACACCCTACACATAAAGAGACTTAACTTTCTCCATTAGTTTATCATGGGGAACCTTACCAAACGCCTTACTAAAGTCCATGTAAATGACACCTACAGCCCTTCCTTCCTCTATCAACTTGGTCACTTCCTCGAAGATCTTTAATAAGTTGGTAAGGCATGATCTACCCCGCACAAAACCATGTTGTCTATCAATGATAAACCCATTCTATTCCAAATAAACATAGATAATATCCCTCAGTACATTCTCCAGCAACTTTCCCACCACTGTCATCAGGCTCACTGGTCTGTAGTTACCTGGACTATGCCTACTAACCTTCTTGTACAGGAGGAAAACATGGAGAACCCTCACCTGTGTTTAAGGATGCTACAAAGATATCTGTCAGGGCCACAATTGTTTCCTCTCTCGCCTCCCACAGCAACCTGGAACAGAGCCCATCCGGTCCTGCGGATTTGTTCACCTTAATATCTTTTTGCCGACCCACAACATCTTCCCTCCTTATGACAACACAATCTAGAGTAAACAAACTTCTATCTCTAATCTCAGCATTCATCAACTCCCGTTACTCAGTGAACACTGATGCAAAGTAATAATTGAGAATCTCACCCATTTTCCAGGTTCGGCACACAACCTTCCTTCGTTATGCTTTAGTGAAACATTGTTTCTCTGGTTACCCTCTTGCTTCTTATGTAAGAATAAAAGGCCTTGGGATTCTCCTTAATTCTGCTCGCTAAAGTTATTTCATGATGCCTATTAGCCCGCTTGATTCCTCGTTTAAGATTGGCCTTAATCTCCTGATATTCCTCCAAGGCCCGTTTTGTTCTTAGCTGCCTGGACGTTAAGTACGCTTCCCTTTACTTCTTGGCTAGTCGTACAATTTCTCCTGTCATCCCCGGTTCACGAATCTTGCCTTTCTTATCCCTTGTTTTCAAAGGGACATGGCTATTTGTACTATCTTTAACCGATCTTTGAAAGCCTCACACATCAAATGTTGACTTTCCTTCAAATAGCTGTGTCCAATCCACATCTCCCAGCTCCTGCCTCATTTTGATATAATTAGCCTTGGCCCAAGTACTCGTCCCTTAGGACGACTCTCATCGTTTCCTACGAATATTCTAAAACTTGCACAATTGTGGTCACTATTCCCAAAGAAATCCCCCACTGCAACTTCTACCTAGTAGATGAGGAGTGTTTGAAAACTCTGGGTCTTTACTCAATGTGGTTTTGAAGATGAGAAAGTGCTCGGATTGAAAGTTACCAAGTACTGAGATCTTGATAGAGTGGACATGGAGAAGATGCTTCTTCGAGTAGAATAAATTAGAAACTCAGAGTGAAGGGATGACCCTGTGGATGAGGAGGATTATTTTCAGCTAGATCAGGGTGAATTGGTTGACCTCATTGCCGCTGAGGGCTGTGGAGGTCAGGTCATTGAGTGACTTTAAGACAGTGATGGACAGTTCCTTGATTAGTAATGGAACAAGGGTCACGGGGAGAAGGTGATAGAATGGGATTAAGAAACATCTCAATTCTGATCGAGTCATGGAGCAGTCTCGATGGGTCGAATTGCCGAATTCTACTCCTACATCTTATTGTTTTATGATATTAGCTTAAGTCTCCTATCCTAGACTAATTAGTATGAATGTAACAATTCCAAATGGCAAACAATTTATGATTGGAGCAGGAGGAATCAGTCAGGACTACAATAGAATATTTCCCACTTGCCTAGAAGGTTGCAGCTCCAATAACACTCGAGAAACTCGAGACCATCAGAGACAAAGAAACCCCTCCCTGACTGGCATCACATCCTCAAACTTCCATTCTCTCCACCACTGACGCTCAGTAGCAGCCGTGTGTAATATCTACAAGGTGCAATGCAGAAATTCTCCGTAGATCCTCAGACAGCACCTTACAAACCCACGACGTTTTCCATCTGGAAAGGCAAGGGAACCACTCCCTGCAAGTACCCCTCTGAGCCACTTATCATCCTGACTCGCAAGTAGATCGGCCATTTCTTCAGTGTCACGGGGTCAAAATCCTGGAATTCTCTCCCCAATGGTATTGTGGGTTTACGTATACGACAGGGCTTGCTGTGACTCGAGAACACAATTTTCCATCACTTTCTCGAGGGGGCAATTAGGGACTGAGGCTATAAATACTGGGCCCAGCCAGTAACAGCCATGGCTCACGAGTGAATAAACTCGGAAAGAATGCTTTATTTCTTGTTTCAGAACAATCTATCCATTCAAATATACATCTTTCAATATATTAAGGAGCTTTGTCTTAGAGATTCCCCAAGGTTCCTTTAAATCACCAAAGTTTGGAGAGGGGTGAAAAATGAGAGATTTCCCCATCTTATCTCTTCATGACCAGAATAAAAGCAAAGTCCTCGAGGAGGAACATGTTTTGTGTGCCACTCCTAAGCTCATAAAATGCTGCAATGAAATCAGAAGGTGACCGAAGCATGGAAGAGGACAATTTGAATTCTGGAGTCTATGGAAACCTACTATCTAAAGTGGAAGACTAAGCTGTGAAACTAAACAAACAGAGAAAAAAAAATCTCTATAGCATACTACTCAAACCTGACAGCTATCGCCTTGCCTTATTAGTGGGGCAGACCCAAATTTCTACTGGTGGACATATGCTCCACAAATTGTCAACCGAATCAGTGATGGGGGAGGTGCGTATTTTGAAGAGGAGTCTTGAATTCTGTGTTCAGCTGCACACATTGATTTTTGTTCAGAGCTCCTTGCCAATGCCGCGTGGGAGAGGCCTCTGTAGACAGTCTCGAAGCCATTCGCTCTTTCTTCGAATTAAGTACAGGATATTAATGCATTCCACATTATGATAACATCCCTTCAAACTTACACATCTGAATGGACAATCAATCAATGATGTACAGCTTCATGGGCAGCCCTCCATCTTTCTGTATTCTTATGATGTTTGTGAGACACCGATATCTCACAACCCATCTTGCAAGCTCCCATTAACCATCCTTCCTGCTATCAAATGTGTTGCTGGAAAAGCGCAGCAGGTCAGGCAGCATCAAAGGAGCAGGAGAATCGACGTTTCGGGCATAAGCCCTTCTTCAGGAAGCCCGGTCCTGAAGAAGGGCTTATGCCCGAAACGTCGATTCTTCTGTTCCTTTGATGCTGCCTGACCTGCTGCGCTTTTCCAGCAACACATTTTTCTTCTCTAATCTCTAGTATCTTTTGTCCTCACTTTCTCCTTCCTGCTATCAAGCCTCCCTGTTATCACTGTCGCCTCACAGTGCTATGGACCCGAGTTTGAATCCAATCTTGGGTGTCGGTCTGTGTGTTGTTTACACATTCTCACCATGTCTGCGTGGGATTCCATTGGCTGCTCTGGTTTTCTCCCACAGATACACAGGCTACCTTCATTGAGTATGGTCAATTACCTTGTAGTGTGCCATGTGATGTGGGTTAACCATGGTATATGCAGAGATATGGAGACATGGTGGGATGCTCTTTGGAGGGTTGGTGACATCTTGATGACCTAAATATCTTATTTCTGTACTGTAGGGATTCTACGAATTGCTATCAAGAACATACCAGTACTAACATAGTTCAAACCTTACCTCTGCCAGCAGGTCAGCGCTTTCTCTTTACTATCTACAACCATTCGTATAAAGGAATTCAGCTAAACGCTTAACGTTAATTGCACGTCGAATTTCAGTATACCTGCATGAATTATATGTCATGGGAATTACCTGAATAGTCTTTGATTTCTTTTCACACTAAATAACACGTTTTAAGCAAGCCTGCTAAAAGGTTGACATCAGAGGTCCACTGATCAGAAATGCCTGCTGTCGCTATTTGTCACCAAGATTCCCTGACGACGTTTTCTGGCTGTGTTCAGCAAGCAATTTTCGTCGGCCATCTTATGTCCATCGTATGTGGAGAAAACGGCGGACTGGCATTTTATGGTTAGGTTTATTTATGGGCAGCACCAACAGAGTCAAAATCTCAATGTGGAAGAGTGGAGTTCGCATCAGTAGTTTCTATGTTTTGGCGGGACAGACTTGATTCGCTGAGGAGCCGCTACTATACTGTTTGCTTCTGTGATTCGGTGATACCACAACGTTCAGTCCCTATGACCTGGAGCTACTGCCTAGTCTCGTTGCACATACATAATGATGCATTAAGTACATATATTTGTAAACCACTGTTATTGACGGCTGAATATTTCATATCAGGGATGGAAAGGAAATCTACACAAACATAAGGAAAGCATTGATTCATAAAACTCTTTCTTGGCGATAATGAAGTTCTTCATGTGTTTACTGGCTGTTAAATTTTTCTTTGCAATTCTGCAGCATGGGCAGATGGTGACCTAATGCTATTCTTGGTGGAATATTGAACCAGAGACTCTAGTATTGTCTGGGCGACTCAAGTTTGAATCCCACCACGGCAGATGGCGGAATATCAATGCTACATAAACCTGGAATTAGGAATCTAATGATGACCGTGAATCAACTGTTGGACAAATCCACTTGGTACACTCATGCCCTTTTGGGAAGGGGACTGCTATCCTTACCTGGTCATTCCTGTATGTAACGACAAACACACAGCCAAGTGATTCGCTCTTAACTGCCCTCTGTGAGCAATTAATGCTGATCCTGTGAACGATGCCTCCGTCCCATGATTTTTTTTAAAAAAGTCATTAGGATGAGAAGATCTGTCAAATCATTGAAATGTGTCGGTTTACTTACAGCACATGGACTGCAACAGTTGAAGATGACAGCTCCCACCATCTTCTCCAGGGGTGGGAGGGAGGCAACTCTGGAAGGGGGACATAATGGTGGGCCGAGATTCCATCATTCCATGAATGAATTAAAAATAAATAGAAGCAAGTCAACTTCCACGTGTTTATTTAACTTTACTCTCTCTGTTGTTCCACGGTAAAACAGAACATAAACAGAACAGAAGAACCTCTTCAGCCCAATGAGTCTGTGTTGCCAGAGATATTCTTTGTCTATGGCAGTCCGAAACACTGGTAAGACCATAAGAAATAGAAAAGAAAGTAAACCATTTGGCCCCTGCAGTTTGGGCTGCCTCATCAATTATTTATCCAAATGCTTTTTAGAAGTTGGGTCCTTTTCCACCTCAACTACCCTTCCAGGCCGTGCATTGCACAACCCCCCACTCTCTTGTGAAACAATCTAACGACCACCCTCTCCTCTAAATCTGATACGTTTCACATTCAAACTATGGAAATTAAACTTTAATTCAAGTGAACCATATAGCTTCTTAACTTTACTGTTAATATGTGTTGCCACCTTCTAAGATTTGTGGATAAGCACCCCAACATCGTTCTTTTCCTCTGTGCTTCTTAGTGCTTTTCCATTAATTGAATGCTGCCTTATCTTGTTTCTTCTTCCAAAGTGCACCACATCCCATTTATCTGAATTAAACTTCATCTGCCCATCTACAATGTTCAGTTCTTTAAGAGTTCACGGATTGCCTTTTGCGATAAATGCAGGATCTTCCCATCTGACCAATCTGTCTATGTCTAATTGTAATCCAACAACTCCCTGCTCTCTCAGCCAATTGACATACCATACACAAAACCTACTTATCATCTCTCACAATTTCTCATTGAAATAGTTCATGAATATTGCAAACAATAAGGGAGCGATGCACTGAAGGCTTTGGTACTCCAATGGACACTGGTCTTTAGTCATACAGCCTTCCTCCACGCCATCACCATCACACCTCCAACTTCTGCCACGAAGCTAGTTTTGAATCCAGCTCGCAAATGGACTGCGGATCCCATGTGCTTTTACCTCCTTTCTTAGTAATGAATGAAGACGGAACAACCTTCTGCTTGTTGTGACAATGGTTCTTCCTGTTGGAACAATGTGTGGAATACTGGGTAGCAAGGAAGGTTATTTATGATTACAAAAGGAACTTGATCAATTTGGAAAATGGACCAAGAATTGGTAAATGAAGTTAATTTTAAACAAGTAGTGTTGTATTTCAGTAAGCAAACCAGGATAGGACTCATACATTTGCTGGTAGGGCCATGGCGAATGTTGTCGAACACAGAGACCTTAATGGTACATGTATATAGTTCCTGAAATGCTGTGTCCCAGGTCGACAGTGTGCTAAAGAACGCATTTAGCATGCTGGCCTTCATTGCTCAGATCATTGAGGATGGGAGTTGAAAGGTTATGCTGTCGCTTTACAGGATATTGGTGAGGTCACTTTTAGAATGCCGCATTCAATTCTGTTTTCCCTGTTGTAGGAGAGATATTATTAAATTAGAAAGGGTGCACAAACGATTTATAAGCATGTTGCCAGAAATGCAGGGTTTGAGTTATAGGGCGAGGCTGGATAAGCTGGGATGTTTTTCATTGCAGAGGAGGTTGAGGGATGACCTGATATAGGTTTAAAAATTTACGTGGGGCATAAATAAGGTGAATATCCCTGGTCTTTCCACAGAGTAGGGGCTTTCAAAATTAGAGTGCATAAATTGATTGTGAGAAGAGAAATATCTTAAACGGATGCGAGGGACTACTTTTTCACACAGAGAGTGGTTCATATGATGAATGAACTGCCAGAGGAAATGTAGAGGTGTATATAATTACAGCAACTAAAAGGCATTTGAAAAGGTCCATGAATAGGAAAGTTTTGAAGGGCCAACCAGACACAAATGTGATTTAGTACATTTTGAGCAACCAGACCAGCATGGGCAAGTTGAACTGTTTCTGTGCCCTATGATTCTTTGACTCTATGATCTGTGGTGGGATGTACTACCGCCTGGGAAACAAATCTAACTGTTTCAGTGTGACCGTTGTAACCCTGTCTCCAGCCATCTCCGTTGTGGTTCATCCATTTCAACCACAAATTAGCCTGCAGTACTCATGTGTCTTCCTTATAAAATTGCAATCATGATAGGAAGGAAAAGGCAGAGAGTTTTTTTTTCTGAGCAAAGGCTGAAAGCAGGAAAAGGGCCATTTGGCATGTCGGCAGCAAAAAAAATCGTTCAATGCGTGCAATTAGCACCTGGAAATGGAACTGCTGCACTGTCTTTTATAGCACAATGAGTTACTCTCATCTCTACGGAGGTTGTTTTTTTTTTCAAATCTTCGCTCATTGAGCAGTTGCTGAAAATCTGCCTGTTAGTCCTGCTGTTAAAGTGTTATTCCATGAGTCCATCATTTGACACTGTGACTAAGAAACACAGAAAATAGAAGCTGGACTAGGCAATTCAGCCTGCTCATTCAGCAGGATCATCCAGCTCAGTCCCCTGTCTTAGAGGCTTCTGCCTCTAAGACCTCTATTCAACCCGTTCACCAACAAAATTCAATATTCTGGTGCAAATTATTTTATCTGGCAAAGAATTCTACACATTTTCCAACCATTGGGTGAAGACATTTCTTCTTGTCTCAGTCCTACACCATCTCCTTTATACTGCAATCCCCTCGTTTTGTATTCATCCCCAACCCTCTACCCCACTCCCCAAACACACAAACCACCTCAACCCCCTCCCCTGAATATCCTTTCTATGCTTTTCCCTCTTTTGTCCCAAACTGTCTAGCATCACAAAGAATATTTTGATAGGTACTAAACTGTGATATTCTGACAAATGCAAGATTTAGCATATTTTTAAAATCATATACAACATTTCATTTCTGACGAAGGGAAAATGCATAAGTTTTTTTTGAGAGCAGGTTACATATCTAACTTGATAGTAATACAGTGATAAATATATACAGATTCGAGAGTGTGTTATTGGGAAAGCATGGACGTGTTGAACCGAAGAGTCTGTTTCCATGCTGTACAACAGTTAGATTTGTTTCCCAGGCGGCACGGTGGCACAGTGGTTAGCACTGCTGCCTCGCAGCGCCAGAGACCCGGGTTCAATTCCCGACTCAGACGACTGACTGTGTGGAGTTTGCACGTTCTCCCCGTGTCTGCGTGGGTTTCCTCCGGGTGCTCCGGTTTCCTCCCACAGTCCAAAGATGTGCAGGTTAGGTGAATTGGCCATACTAAATTGCCCGTAGTGTTAGGTAAGGGGTAAATGTAGGGGTATGGGTGGGTTTCGCTTCGGCGGGTTGGTGTGGACTTGTTGGGCCGAAGGGCCTGTTTCCACACTGTAATCTAATCTGTAATCTGTAATCTCCATGACTCTATGACTCTATGAAAGCACAGCAGGTCAGGTAGCATCCGAGGAGCAGGAGAACCGACGTTTCGGGCATAAACCCTTCATAAGGAATTAGGCGTGTGGGTTGGGGCTGAAAGTGGGCGGCACGGTGGTTAGCACTGCTGCCTCACAGCGCCAGAGACCCCGGTTCAATTCCTGCCTCAGGCGACTGACTGTGTGGAGTTTGCACGTTCTCCCCGTGTCTGCGTGGGTTTCCTCAGGGTGCTCCGGTTTCCTCCCACAGTCCAAAAGATGTGCAGGTCAGGTGAATTGGCCATACTAAATTGCCCGTAGTGTTAGGTAAGGGGTAAATGTAGGGGTATGGGTGGGTTTCGCTTCGGCGGGTCGGTGTGGACTTGTTGGGCCGAAGGGCCTGTTTCCACA